>NC_039358.1:211920486-211922648 GCF_003573695.1 Papaver somniferum
TTTTTTTTTTTTTTTTTTTTTTAAATTAATAACTTTGATCTTTACAACATAGTGACACTTTTGATACATGAACAAAAAGAAAAACATAATTACATGACTCTTAGCAAGAGGTGGCCCTTATGGAATGCATCCGGTCAAATTCTATGGTTGCTTTTCTTAACGTATCCTCCAATTTCTATCCCAGCCAACCAAAGAACAAGCTAGTCAAGTCTCATTCAATATTCTAAAGTGATTGGCAATCTAACTTCCTATCAAACACCTTGAAGATCGAGGCTATAGATGTATTGGTAGATCGTGCGCGTGCAAGTTTCTTATCAGTATGTGAATTGTGCTAGAATCAGGGTGCCTAAATATCTAGACTAAGAATCCTTATGTTTACATACATGCACAAGAGTCAACATTTCAAGGTAAATGAGCTCCATTTTTATGATTTTTTAATTTTTTAATTTTTTTCTTTTTTAAAAAAATGAAAAAACAAGACATTTTTTTTTTAGCACAACAAGATCAGAGCATGGATATGATAAAAACAATTGAAGTTTACAACATCATTTAAAATAAAAACTAACCCTTGAGGCACTGGCTATTCCAGTCCTCTTGGGTGAAGCACTGGCTAGTCCAGGCATGACTTCTAACACACACCCATCATCCCTATTTATACACAAACCAACTTTCCCCAAAACAGGACCACATCAGTCCAATTAGGGTTTGGTGAAAATACAAATTAAATAAAAAAAAATCCTACCTAACTCTGATAACAACCCTAATATACTAACCCATACTTCAATTAATCATGTAATCGATTCCCCCAAAAAATCCCCAATGTCAGAAAAATTAGGGTTTTAAAAATTGAAATTAAAATTTTACCTAATCTCTGAATCCAATCAAACTTCGATCCATGCTTGTAATTGGTCCTCTCTTGCTTCCCATACCGCCAATTTGACTCTAGCTCGACCTAATTTACCCACTTCACACCTAGGGTTTCGGAGAAGGATATGTGTGAAATAGGTAGAATAGATGGACTAGGGAGAGGGGAATAATGATGGGTTATCATTGTTTGACGCTGTGGTGATTATGGTGGTGATGACGGAGCAGTTGGGAGAGCAGGTGGAGGAGCAGGTGGTGGAGATGGTGGTGGTATGGCGTCTGTAGAGGAATGGAGAAGATGGTTTTGGGAAGAAAGGTGCGTTTGGTTGGGTTAATAGATTTGGGTTCTTGGGTGTTGAGCGGGTTTAGCAATTGTTGATGCACAACGAGGATGAGACGTTGGATGCGAAGATGATGGATCGATCTAACGGCGAGATGGAAGGAAGCGGGGATCGACCGTTGGATGCCCGATACAACGAAACTGACGGCTCAAGATGGAGTTAGGTGCTGTAGTGTTAGACAGAAGCTTCAGACTTTGATGTACTGGCGATGCTGCGACCGTAGGATGCTGAGATGTTCCAATCTGACGGCTAGAAAGGGAAACGGGTATGGATATAGGAAATGGATTTGGATGAGGGTTTTGGGCCTTGGGTATGCCAAGCCCATATCTTTTTTAAGAACAATTCTTCCTCTTCAAGCCCAGTTCTAGCCTCCTGGTCTTGCGCACAACATTCTTCGCGGCTTCCTTGTGTGATTCCTCTTGGCTTCCATCACTTTTCTGCTCTTTTCCGCTCCGCAATTCATCCAAACTTTATTTGGTACCTAAAAATGCAAAATTAATTAATAAAAATATTTATTCTTGAAAACAATGAAAATACAGAATATGGGATAAAATGTAGAATTAATGCACAAAAGATGAGTTAAATGCCAAGAAAAATATATAGAAATATGCACTTTTTAGCACTCATCAAATACCCCGAAACCTGAATTTTACTTGTCCTCAAGTAAAACAAAACTAAGGAAATCCTAACTATACCACTGTCGCTGGTTTCTCGAATGTATTTAGCGTATGCACTAAGCCTTTTAAACCACTAAGTGTCCCTAGTGGACGAGTGAAGTCTCGTGAAGGTTTGCTTAGAACGTACCTACAAAGTTCTAGGACAAAATATAAGCTCAGATTCCATGAAATGTGACATGTGCAAGACAATAGAAGCTCACAACAAAATGGAGATGTCAATCTAGCTATCAAAGGCACAATCCTAGCACTGATAACAAATAAAGACATGTGATAAGAGTGT
>NC_039358.1:211923070-211923818 GCF_003573695.1 Papaver somniferum
TTTTTTTTTTTTTTTTTTTTTTAAATTAATAACTTTGATCTTTACAACATAGTGACACTTTTGATACATGAACAAAAAGAAAAACATAATTACATGACTCTTAGCAAGAGGTGGCCCTTATGGAATGCATCCGGTCAAATTCTATGGTTGCTTTTCTTAACGTATCCTCCAATTTCTATCCCAGCCAACCAAAGAACAAGCTAGTCAAGTCTCTTTCAGTATTCTAAAGTGATTGGCAATCTAACTTCCTATCAAACACCTTGAAGATCGAGGCTATACATGTATTGGTAGATCGTGCGCGTGCAAGTTTCTTATCACTATGTGAATTGTGCTAGAATCAGGGTGCCTAAATATATAGATTAAGAATCCTTATGTTTACATACATGCACAAGAGTCAACATTTCAAGGTAAATGAGCTCCATTTTTATGATTTTTCAATTTTTTCAAAAAGAATTCAAAAAGAAGGAGTTCTTGTTTTCAATTATGGCATATTATCGTGGTATCTACTCTATACCCCCAAACCTAAACTAAACATTGTCCTCAATGTTTCAAAAGATGTAAAGTATTATAATACAACATATGAAGAGGACCATGCTGAGTATAGAAAAAGGAAAGAGAATAACTGATTTCGGCGAAACCAAGATTAGAACTCCGTTATTCAAGGCAAGAATCCAACATATGTCAGCCGAGATCATATTGGATTAGCAAAATATGTACAAAAGAAACAACTTCTTTTTTTTTTTTTTTT
>NC_039358.1:211923944-211960486 GCF_003573695.1 Papaver somniferum
TTTTACTGGATTATATACAAAAAAATTTTGGTTTTGTCGGGAGACATTTTGGCAAAATTTGGTTTTGTCGGGAGACATTTGGTTTTTATGGGAAACTTTTGGAAAACTTTGGTTTTTTTAGGGAAAAAGGGGGGTTGCAGTTTGTTTGAGGCCCAAAATTCAGTTTAAAAAGTTGGCCTAGATTTTGGTTTTCAGAGTTACAATTACAGGCCCACAGTAAATTCAAACAAGCCCAAAACAGTTTTAAACAAACTCAAAAACAAATTAATCAAGCCCAAAAACAATTAGAACAAGCCCAAAAACTGGGTTCAGAATCCCAGTTGGGTATTTGGCTGTTGGGCTCTCAGAGAGTAAAAGTACGAGGCCCACTTGGGCTTGGAATTTTTTTTTCAAATTTTAAATTTGGGTCAAACCCAGTGTTAAGAAACAAGCCCAGAAGTTCATTTTCAGTTGGGTTTTGGGCTAGCAGTTTAGCCAAAAGCTTAGGCCCATCGGGGCTTGAAAATGTTTTTCAATTTTTTGTTTGGGTCAAGCCTAGAGTAGAAACAGGCCCAGAAGTGAGTTTTAGAAATTGGTTATCAAAATTTTCAGAAACAGAATTTGTTACAAGCCCAGAATAATTACACTTTCAGAATTTCTACTTTTAGTTTAGGCTTACACTTTGAAAAGGGGAGCCCAGTTGGGCTCCTTAGTTACACATCCCAGTTGGGCTTGGTTCTCAGCAACAAGCTCAGACCAGCAACTCAACAACAGCAGAAGGAAAACAGCAACAGCAGCAGAGGCTGGTTGTAGCAATGGACCAAGCACCAGCAGCAGCAGGGAGAAGAAGAAAGTAGCAGCACAGCTGCAGCAACAACAACAAGAGCACCAGAGGCTCAGCACCAGCAGCAGCAAGTGGCAAGCCCAGCAGCAGCAGAGGCTGGCAGCAGCAACACCTTACGCCTGAAGGATAGTAGTATTTAAAGTACTCTGAACATCAGAGTATAGATGATCGATCTTGGCGACTTTGAGGTTGGAATATTCAAGTTGAACACATAACTCATGATACATTCTATCCCAACCTTCACCATGAGAGGATTTCAAAGTGCTCTTGTCAGACTGAATGGCGAAAGCGCCTTTTCCACGGAGACTTGCAGGCTTGATCGGAGGAGAGTATTTCACAGGTTTTGGACGAGAGGAAGTGGTTAATTTAGCTTGCCAGAGTTCCACCTTTTTCATCAAACAATCAACCTCCTCGTTTAGACCATCCACAGTGTTCCGAGACCTACGAAGAGTAGCTGCGAGCTCGGTTTTGCTTTTGATCACTCGATCGTAATCTTCCTCCATTTTCTTATAGTTGGCTATTAACGAAGAATGGAGCCTCAGCGAGGTAGTAAGAGAATTAGAGACCCGTTGATGCTCAGACTTAAGGCACAGGTTGTCATTATGAAGATGAAGGTTCAGTTTCTCGTTACGGGAGCATTCAACTGACAGACGGTCCACTTGCAAGCACAGGGTCTCGGCCTTTTCATTAAGGATGGAGTTCTCAGAAACATAAATATCATTTTGAGTTGTAAGGTTCACCATCTCGGCGCGAATATCTTCCAGCGAGGAGGAAGCTTCGTCGGCGCTCATTTGACGTTGCATGCATCGAGCTTGACGAAGCATAAAATAAGAAAATAATGGAAGCAAAGGCAAGAACAATAGAGGGACGTCCAAGGAAAAAGAACTTACTCAAAAGCTTCTAAATCTTTTGGCCTTGCTTGCGGGAATGATCTTTTTCTTCCTGAAGGTCCTCCGATAAAGCTTTGATTTTAGCTTCATCCTTCCTAGCCATCTCGCGAACAAGCCGAATTTCCACGAGGGTGGCCATGTGACGGTAGACTTCCTGCGAAGCAAACTTGAATTTGGAAAATAGATCTCGGAGACGAAAAGAAAAAATGTCAGAAAAGGCACAAAGAAATCACCTGGTTAATCAAGGCAGAGTGCTGCTAGAGAGACAGATTCATTGAAGCACTCAAAAGCGCAGACGAGTCTTGGGAGAGGAAGTCGTCAGAAACAAAGGCTGACAAAGACACCAAAGCACGAGATCTCATAGACGGATCTTCTTGAGACTTGTGGTAGATACCTCGAAGGAATTGCATATCGGGGTCGAAGAGATGATTTTGCACTACAGTCCGGACAGGTTGCTTTCCCTTCTCGCCATAGGGAGGTACCTCCGAAGAACTCTTAGGATTTTCAACTCTTGGCTGAACAGGGGAATCGGCGACCTTGGGACGAATAACAGAAACAGCTTCTTTCGGAGGAGCAGGAGCATTAACTGAAGGGTACTGTTGCTTAGTGCGAACGGGACGAACAAGGAGAGCGGAGGGATGTATTGCAGCTAAGGCATCCACATCCAGGGTCTCTCGCGGCCTCTTGGATGCACCAGACGGAGGAGCACTTGTCTGCGAAGTCAAAAGTTAAAAACCAAAAAGGCTAAAATTTACAAATAAAAGGCGATAAGGATGGTACCTGAGAAGAAGGAGGAGGAGTAGGATGAGAACGTTTCTTGTGACCCTTGGGTACCCCAGAAGTGGGTAGTTCGCCCTGCGAAGAGGCATGCCATCAGGATGGATAATTATCACAAAATCGCTAACAACAGACGAAAATGATACCTGTTCAGAAGGAGTCTTCTTAGCAACCACTTTCTTATCCTGTCGCGCCTTGACAAATCCAGCAGCAGGCATCACATACTAAAAAGAATTGAGAAACATAAGTACAATTGATAGTTCCAAATGATACAAATCGCAGTAGGAAAAATCATACCTCGCTAGGAACAGTCCAGCGAAGTCTCCAGGGTTCACATCCCGCGAGGTAACAATGTCTGGGAAGGGGACCATTGCGAGGAAAACCCTTTTCGTCGTAACCCCAGATGAAGGGACCACCAAATACTAAAGGAAACCTCGCCCAGTCATCAAGCTCAAGACCCCACTCCTGATGCTCCCTGGTGCTTGTAAACACAGCTGAATAGTTGTCCATGAAAGAGTCTATCTTGAAATCCAAGGAATCAAATTCGTCCGTTGAAGAAGGGAGTTGCGAGATACCATCGCGAGAACGTACTTTGAACTTGTTGGCGATCCGAATCGCATTACCAGTAAGCTGGAAAACCCCGCACTGCAGCCTACCGAGAATCTCCAAGAAAATGGGGTTTGAAGGGTCATACAAGGGGAAAGATAGTCCCGCTCTCAACTGACCTAGAGAGATCATCACCTTATCAGCAGACCAAGTGTCCGAACCAAGCCACCGGTAGTTCAGTTCCATCTCTTGGGTAGCAAGAACAGCGGGATCTGGGGAAGAATTAACAGCTGGAGTTAAGGTTAAACCTAACTCCTGGAGCTCGGATTGAAATTCCTCGAGAGTTTTAAGTGAAGCAGATGCAGAAACACCTTTAGGAGACATGGTGATGAAGAAAGTAGAGGATTTCGGGAAAATAAGGTAAAAGTAAGAGCAGAGATCAAACAATAAAATAGCAGAGATTGGAAGAGGCTGAAAAGAAACTCAAGTAAGGGTGGAGAAGTGTATTTATAGCAAGAAGAAGGGACCGGTAAAACCGGGAAGCGGTATGATCGAAGTAAAGGTGACCGATGACGGATGGTTACCCAGGGAAAGAGGCCACGTGGTATTATGGGTATGGAGAACGTGAAGGTTAAGGAAACTGAAACGGTTCTTATTCCATCCTCGCAACAACTTGGACAGAATAAGAAAAGGCAAAATGTAGGCACACGAAATAGGATTGCCACGTGTCATACCAAGTAAGGTAAGGAAATCCTAGTCAAAGATCCGTGTTAGTGACCTATCAAATCAGTCAACATCATAAGGCTAAATACAAATACCAAGCGCGAGATAACTCTCCACCCCGAATAAAGTAGAAGGACCATCAAGATACTAATGCGAAGTCACGAAAAGATTACTTGGCGAAGAAGATAAGCCACGAAGTAGGAGCAGTAGGGCGCAAGAAATGGGACAGTGTCCCGACAAGACCACGTGAAGTCAGCGAAAGTTGGGGAAAAACTTTATGGAATATGCTCCTGGCGAAGCATAAAGTAACCTCGGCGAGATCATATGAGCTGTATGCCACTAAGTTTGCTTAGGCCTATAAATAGAGACCTTTGGACAATGTAAAGGGATAGAGATCTTTTGGAGAGGGAAAGGTCTAGCATAGGAAAGATAGAGAGTTAGGGTTTCCATAGGATGGAAGAAGGGATTAGGGTTTCCTTGTAACCCAAGAGTGTAACTTGTATTTCGCTTGAGATTAATAAATAAGTTTAAGTTATAGTGTTTATTATGTCTTAGATCTTGCATATTCTCCATCTGGATGTGTTGTTGGATTTCCAGTAATCACAGTGTGTTCGTCGTTATTAACCAAGGGGACTCGATGAGTTACATCGGATAGAGTTGGTTGGTTGGAATTGATCGTGATGATTATAACAGGGAAGAATGGAGTTTTTACAGTGATGGAATGAGCCTTGGCAGTCGATGGTGATCGTGATGATGAAGATGGGTACGACGTGGAGTAGATGTGGCGACTACGCTGAGAATGAAGATGGAGATGGTGGAGTCGAAATGATGATCAGAGTCGAGGAATATAGAGTTGGTTCTGCTGTATAAAATATATGGAAGGTAGAGCTCGAGTCTACTGCCATTAATGGAGCTGCTAACGTTGAATGATGGTGCTGGGAGTTTGCTGGTGATGTTGCTGTCATTAGAGACGAGGAGGAACGCAACAGAAAAGAATAGGAAGCTCATGGTCGGAGACAGATTTGAGTCGAGTCATGGGTATGTTATATGCCGAGAACGGTACTTGATGGCAGTGAAGATGGTGATAAACATGGAGCTTCTGCGGTCGATGGTAAATGATAGGGATGGTGAATGCTCGTTGCTGCTGAGCCAAGTGCAACTACCACGAGACTAATGGGGTATGTTGGGTGCGTAAGAAATACAGGAGAAGGTTAGAGGTACTCAAACACGTACGAGTTGAGCACGATATGAAGCTGTCGTGGAATTGAGTTTCTTTGCCGAGAAACTAGCTGACGAGGAATGGCTTCTTGCCATTGATGTAAACGATGAACGGAGGATTAAGCGGTGATGGAGTTTGGTTGCTGTTGAAAGACTAGTTAAGGATAGATACAGAGAAGATTTCCGAAGCAAGTGAAAATATTTACGCGGAATGGAAAAGTAGGAGCTTGGTAAAACGAGGAGCATTGGAGCTGCATGTACACCTGAGGTTAGAGCATGTCATTGGCTCACACAAGTCCCCACTGAAGTTCAAACCAATCAAAAACCGTGTTTATCATATTACAATGCTCCATATTACACCAAATCAGCAGCACATGTCTTCGGCAGATCCTAAATATTGTTGACCGACTTTACATCCTTATCAAATGAGGATTTGTCCCATGTTAGGTCTCGTGCAAACCTATATAAAGGCTTGAGAAACCGAGCTAGAGATACAACTTTGGAGGGAGAGAAAAATACAGAAAAGAGAGAAGAAAGGTTTTTTATCTTATATCTTAGGGTTTATCCCATTAGGGGGAAACCAAGCTATCTTTCTCTTATTATTTCATATATTTTTCATGGGTTTTAGTAAATCCATATGTAGATAATTTCACTGATTAAGGTATGATTTCAAAGTGCTGCATAATAGAATTCTAATTCTTTTTACGAGTTTATTTTAAGTTGATTTTTCTTATCGATTGTCTCTATTGTTTTTAGTATCTAAGATTGCCATTGGATTATTCAATTGGCCATTTGAATTAACATGATAGTAATTCTTCTACTAGTATTGGGGTTGATGATACATGTAATTGTCGCTCAATTCCATACACAAGTAGTACATCGCAAAAGCTGGCAGAGGGATTCTGTTAAGCAATTGTGTATAGAGATGACACTGGTAAGCAGACCGAGCGTATGCATAATGCATTCGGCGGGTTACACCTTGAGAGATTATTCATGGTGGCTTAGATGGATAGAATCTGGTAGTCGAGCGCTTCCGTATCCGGTGACAACAGGAATTCCGGGGATAGCAGAGCTTATTGCTATTATACGGTTGGTGATAATAGAAAATTAACAAGGAATAAACGAGTATTTTATGTCAGTGACGGCGAATGATTCCTTAATCATCTTTTTTTTCTTGTTATTCTTTTTATTTTACTTTAAACCAACCCCCTTATCTTTTACTTTATTTTGCTGATGAAATAACCTATCAATTACACAGCTCTCTGTGGGAACGATCTCTTAGTACCGTTATATTACCAGTTAATTAGTGGGACATATTTTAATTAATTTGTTGCACTTACGACACACATCAAATTTTGGCGCTGCTGGGGAGCGGTTGCTAATTGATTTGTTATTTGTTTAGCTTGTTTTTGTTTGATTTTATCTTTTCTTGTGAGTCATCATGTTTCCTTACGGAAATAACATGTATGGAGCACAAGATTACACACACAATAGTGGTGATCAATATGGTTTTCAATCTCATTCATATGGAAACTACCAACCATCCTATGGGTATAATCAAAACCAATCTTTTGGCTATGATCAATATCCCACGAAACCTTATGGATATTCTCATACATGTCAACAACATTATGACGGGAATGTAAGTGAACAATCACGAGGATGGAAGGATAGTTATGCTTCTGATCAATTGTTTTCTAGTAATTTCCAGATGACAGAGAGTTTGGAACTAAAAAGTTAATGATACTGAATCAAAACCTACTCCTCTTCATCGTGTTTTTCCTTCACTCTTTCCAAAAGAGGAGATTGTGCACGACGGTGGAAAGCGTGTTAATGTCAGAAAACTTTTTAAGCAACACGAGCATCTAGAAAAAGTCGGTGCATCACAAGAGACTCTTGATGAAATTAACAAGGCCATAAACATGGAATTCGAACGTCGTTTTGATGTTGATGATTCTGAGGTTGACAGTGATTCTGATGAAGATGAACCACATCTTGAAATTCCTTGAAATAATTATACGATTATTCCAACTCCAGATCATAATAAAGATCCTTCGCCTATTCAAAAGGAGGTGGTTGGGTATGACATATCTATTGTTATAAATGGTGTAACGTACTCAAACGAGGATTTTAGGATTTGCATCAATGAACTAGACTTTCTAGGAGATGATTTTGATTCTGATGACGAGGTTGTTGAAGATGTGGAGATTGAGAAAAAAACCAAATTGATTGAAATCGTGGAAGACCCAGTTGAACTTACCAGGGATTATAATGATGTTGAGATTTCGGTTGAAGCAAAAATTAAGAGTTCGATAGAGGACTACGATATACTTGAGGTAAATAATTTACTAGAGATAAAATTTGAGGATCCGATATAAGGTTTGTCTAAAACTTTGCATAATCTTATAGCTATTGATCCTTTCCATCCAATTGAAGTAGTTTCTCAAAGAGTTGTTAACCCGACTTTTAGTAAAATACCTCACTTAGGATTGGAGTTGTGTGCTTCCAAAGTTTTAACGGATTATTTTTCTTTTAAGTATCCACCACTTGATGTGTTTGATTTTAGCAGTGTGCAGGTTCACCAAGATGAGGAACCTTTTGAAGT
This sequence comes from Papaver somniferum, assembly GCF_003573695.1. NCBI lineage: Eukaryota > Viridiplantae > Streptophyta > Magnoliopsida > Ranunculales > Papaveraceae > Papaver > Papaver somniferum. The sequence continues at coordinate 211,931,527 of NC_039358.1, forward strand.
TCCCGAATTCTATGTTCTCTATCCACTTCCGAGTGTAGAAAGGACTAAGTGTAGGGGAAACTTCAATAAAGTGATAGATTTAGTATTTATATCTTATGCTAATGTTTTCTTGAAGCTATTATTAGAATTGCAGATTGTTTTCTGGGCAGACTACCAGATTTTCAGATTGTTGGTTTATGGACGATAACCATACGTTTTGTATTTTCTATCCTTTTTCTTTTTAGTTTTCTTCTTTTGCATATCATATTAGGATTTCCCACCTTGATTTTACTTAGGATGAGTCAATTACATTGAGGACAATGTAAAGTTTAAGTGTGGGGGAGTCTTTTGCATATAGAGTTTTTAACCTTTTTGAGTCAAAAATTTCAAATTTTTTGTATATATTTAAATAAAACCTTCAACTTTTAGAGATTTTAGAGTCACTAGCATACTTCTAGGTATGTTTACATAGAGAATTCTGACCGACATAACTGAACTTAGAAGTGTTAGGGAACTACGTTCAGATTTCTTACGAATTGGAGTGTTAAATAATGGATTTAATCATGCCGGTGACGCAAATTAGGAGGAGCGAGAAATGCATTATTAGAGCTGCTGATCAATCGTTAGTGGAGACTACCTATTTTCATATCAACTGAGGCACCATACCAGATTTTTTTGTACATGACTAAAGAGCAATTTCTTTTGAGTGTGTGTCACCGTACGTTAATTCCAGGTAGAATGGTGAGCTACCCAACCTCCCGCTAATAGAAACACTACTCTTTGATCTCTTGAGTGCTAATTTTGTCAATTATGAGGGTGACGTCTATAGATGAAAGCCACCTTCTTGTAGTTTGATTTGCAGTTAGCACCATTCTCTCTCGCCAACAACAGGTCCATAGAAACACCATCATCATCAACAAGGGAGCAACATCAAAATCTACAAGAAAAAGTTGAAGACGTTTGAGGTTTACAAGCAACAATACAAGGAAGAGCAAAAATTTATATTCAAGTAAAGCTACATATACATGAGCAGATTTTTATATACATGTTGAAGACTTACACAAGGGGCGGAATTCTATATCAAAATTGAAGATTTATTTACAAGAGCGAAGAAAATCAAAAGATGAGAGTTATTGAAGTTTATGATACGAGACAATACAAGTTGTAAAGATCAAAGTGGTAAAGTACTTCTTTCATGGCCATGTTATTTTAATTCCGTTATTATTTTTGTAGTTGCAATCTTTTTGTTTAAAAAAGTAAAAAAGTAAAAAAAAAACAGAAAAAGAAAAAGAAAGAAAGAAAAAAAAAAGAAAGTGAAAATACAAAAATATTTGCATTTAGGTTGTTATTTATTCAATAAGGTCATGTGGAAGAAAAATATATAAAGAAATTCCAAGCAACAAGAAATAGAGGAAAAGAGTTACGAATTGTCAAAGTTTTATGTAGATCAAGAGTTTATCAACAACAGTTGAAGACCGAAGACGAAGACCAAGAAGATGAAGAACCCGAGCCGAAGGAAGGAAGACGTTTCTATTGGATGCTGTGAGAGAGTGCTTTCGTCACTGCCGATCGGATGTGAAGGTGGTAAGTACTCCCATCCTTGCATATGGTTGATTTCCTTTCTTAGAGATCATCAGAAAAAGTATTTTATTTCCCACGATTTTGTGGGGTCTCAAGAAATATTTCGGAAGGTTTCCTTCCCATCATTCAACGTGTGTAGGATTTGTCTTTTCATTCCTACCTACACACATGTGAGACCCATAAAAAAGATGTCTTATTGAGTGCAGTTATCATAAAATCCTTTTATGTGAGGCAGAAGTCGAGGCGAAATGCTTATTGACCGCTCTCAAACACGCATTCTCTCATTATGGTGTGGTTATTTCTCACTCAAGATTTAAGAATGAATATGTTCTTTGGTATTTCTAACTTCTTATTACTAGCATGCAGAAACTCTATGTCCTCATAGCTCTTTGGATGCTTGGGACGCTGGAATGCTTTGAAGTTGGAGTAGGTTTTGTGGGTATATCTCTCGTAAGCCCTCACGAGACTATAACTCGTCCACTAGAGACACCTAGGGGTTTAAAGGCTTGTTGCACATGCTAAGTGCAACCGTATCCTCGGCGAAATGGAGTTGTTGTACTTTAGGTAGTTTGCTCGAGGACTAGCAAAAGCCAAGTGTGAGGGAATTTGATAAGTGCATATTTTACATATATTTAGTGTCAATTCCATGCTAGTATTTGTTGATTTTCTTGCAAATTATCGTATATTACGCTTGTTTTCTTGTATTTGTGTTTCATCAGGCGAATCGTCCAAAAGAGGTGAATTGGCACTTAATTGTGCGATAAAAGAAGCTAGCTACAAGTGAAGAAGGGCCAAAGACCAAGTGGGACTCGTTCATGTGCAAGATTTCTACTTTTCATTTTGTAGAGGACGAGAAGACTAAAAGGGCAGAATGGTCATTTTCTAGGACAAGTGATTTTGGAACCCCACTGCACGTTAAGGGGCAGTCATCCTGTTAAGGGGTGTCCTGTTTCAAAGGACTTGCTAAAGGCAGTCAAGTCAATTACTAAGGGGCTGCTACTGATTCAAATATTGTTAAAGGCACTAGCACTTTTAGCTAAGGGCACCGCACCATTATCTTCTTTCGGTCACGACGCAGTTCATGAAGTTTAGTTGTGTGTTTGTCGTTGATTAACCAAGGGGACTCGATGAATTACAGCGGATAGAGTTGGTTGGTTGGAATTGATCGTGATGATTATAACAGGGAAGAATGGAGTTTTTACGGTGATGGAATGAGCCTTGGCAGTCGATGCTGATCGTGATGATGAAGATGGGTACGACGTGGAGTTGATGCCGTGACTACGCTGAGAATGAAGATGGAGCTGGTGGAGTCGAGATGATGATCGGAGTCGAGGAATAGAGAGTTGGTTCTGCTGTATAAAAGATATGGAAGGTAGAGCTCGAGTCTACTGCCATTAATGGAGCTGCTAACGTTGAATGATGGTGCTGGGAGTTTGCTGGTGATGTTGTTGTCATTAGAGACCAGGAGGAACGCAACAGAAAAGAAGAGGAAGCTCATGGTCGGATACAGAGTTGAGTCGGGTCATGGGTATGTTATATGCCGAGAACGGTACTTGATGGCAGTGAAGATGGTGATAAACATGGAGCTGCTGCGGTCGATGGTAAATGATAGGGACGGTGAATGCTCGTTGCTGCTGAGCCAAGTGCAACTACCACGAGACTAATGGGGTATGTTGGGTGTGTAAGAAATACAGGATATGGTTAGAGGTACTCAAACACGTACGAGTTGAGCACGGTATGAAGCTGTCGTGGAATTGAGTTTCTTTGCCGAGAAACTAGCTGAAGAGGAATGGCTTCTTGCCATTGATGTAAACGATGAACGAAGAGGATTAAGCGGTGATGGAGTTTGGTTGCTGTTGAAAGACTAGTTAAGGATAGATAAAGAGAAGATTTCCGAAGCAAGTGAAAATATTTACGCGGAATGGAAAAGTAGGAGCTTGGTAAAACGAGGAGCATTGGAGCTGCATGTACACCTGAGGTTAGAGCAGGTCATTGGATCACACAAGTCCCCACTGAAGTTCAAACCAATCAAAATCCGTGTTTATCATATTACAATGCTCCATGTTACACCAAATCAGCAGCACATGTCTTCGGCAGATCCTAAATACTGTTCACCGACTTTATACCCTTATCAAATGAGGATTAGTCGCATAAGTTAGGTCTCGTGCAAACCTATATAAAGGCTTGAGAAACCGAGCTAGAGATAAAACTTTGGAGGGAGAGAAAAATACAGAAAAGAGAAGAAAGTTTTTTTTTATCTTATATCTTAGGGTTTACCCCAATAGGGGGAAACCAAGCTATCTTTCTCTTATTGTTTCATATATTTTTCATGGGTTTTAGTAAATTCATGTGTAGATAATTTCACTAATTAAGGTATGATTTCAAAGTCCTGCATAATAGAATTCTAAATCTTTTTACGAGTTTATTTTAAGTTGATTTTTCTTATCGATTGTCTCTATTGTTTTTAGTATCTAAGATTGCCATTGGGTTATTCAATTGGCCATTTGAATTAATGTGATAGTAATTCTTATACTAGTATTGGGGTTGGTGATACGTGTAATTGTCACTCAATTCCATACACAAGTAGTACATCGCAAAAGTTGGCAGAGGGATTCTGTTAAGCAATTGTGTATAGAGATGACTCTAGTAAGCAGACCGAGCTTATGCGTCTGATGCTAGGATCAACCTAATTCACAAAACATAATGCATTCGGCGGGTTACACCTTGAGAGCTTATTCATGGTGGCTCAGATGGATATAATCTGGTAGTCGAGCGCTTCCGTATCCAGTGACAACAGGAATTCCGGGGATAGCAGAGCTTATTGTTATTCTACGGTTGGTGATAATAGAAAATTAACAAGGAATAAACGAGTATTTTATGTTCAGTGACGGCGAATGATTCCTTAATCATCTTTGTTTTCTTATTATTCTTTTTATTTTATTTTAAACCAACCCCTTTATCTTTTACTTTATTTTGCTGATTAAATAACCTATCAATTACACAGCTCTCTGTGGGAACGATCTCTTACTACCGCTATATTACCAGTTAGTTAGTGGAAAATATTTTAATTAATTTGTTGCACTTACGACATGCATCAGCTGCGATCAGCTCGACTGCGGGAGCTGCGAACATAGTTGGACTGCGGTAGCTTCGATCAACTAAACTGGAGAAGAAACGAGCAAATCTGCACTGCAGCAGCTGCGATCAGCTGGGCTACATGAGCGGCGAGCAGAGCAGCACTACAGTAGCTGCAATCAGCTGGACTGCAGAGGCTATGAACAGAGTTGCACTGCAGCAGCTGCGATCAGCTGGACTGCAGGAGCTATGAACAGAGCTGCACTGCAGCAGCTTCGATCAGCTGGACTGCAGGAGATACGAACAGAGCAGGACTGCAGCAGCTTCGATCAACTTAACTAAAGCTGTTTAACGTTACTGATTGCAATAATTGCGTCGAAATATTAGGGTGTATGCTCGCCCCCTCTTAATCTTGTAACTCGTTGAAGGATTAAGAAGTTTTGGTTATCTTTGTTCCAATTTTCAGCAACTGAATTTTGCATCGCATTTAGGAGTTGCATAACTCGCCCCCAAGTGTGTGGAGTGTTACACAGATAGCTCTGAAAGATATACTTTATACTATGAGTTGTTACATACCTCGCCCCCATGTGATGGTCATCCACGTTGAAGTGATATGCAACTAGTGTAGCACAGATTAGGGTAACATGGATAGGTTTAAGTTTCGTCAGAAACTTAATAGAAAACTGATTCTAGGATCAAGATTCTAAAGGTAAAGATTGATAATAAATTTTGATAATAAAAATAATAATAAGATGTGTTCTCTAAACAAGAAGGCTTAGCCTTTATATAGGCTAGCATGACCGACTAAAAAGAAAAGAAAAAGGAATTCTACCTAAACTAGGAGAGTAAACGACTTGCAAAGCAAGTAAGCTAAAGCAGACGCAAGGGATTAACAATGATTGTTGATACAAACGTAAGGGATCAACAATAGTTGTTGATACAGACGCAGATGTCCTACATCAGTCCCCCTTCTTGAAAGAAACTCGCCCTCGAGTTAGTAAATAAGAAAAACTTCATTCTCTCCATATATTGATCTAGACTTCGAGCTGTCATCAAAGAATACGAGTTCTTTTCCTCCATAAAAAATGTAGATATCACATTTACCGACTTACCACGATCAAACACAAAACTTATAGCTCTAGAGATCATAAACCGAAACATCCAAGAAATGTGTGTCAAAGCATCAAAAGAGTTGTGCGTAACTTTCCCACGATCAAAGACAAACGTCGTGTCACTAGATTTGGTAATTAAAACCATGCCAGCAACGACTTCCACGAGTATAACATTTGTGTCTTCCAACTTTTGATCTACTCCTTTAAAAGCATAATCAATTGAATCTTTCCTTCTCTGGTCCAAAAATACTTCCTCCGTTGCATTATCAACATTTCTGTTTTGAAATAGTATCTACCAACCAAGTCTTCTGTTTTCAACATAACGCCTATAATCAATTGTGTGATCTAGTAAAGTCGCAACTAACGCTGCAGTAGTAAGTGGTGAAAAGAATGCGGAATTCAAGTCAACTACGTTAATAGTTACTACTAAGGTCCTTTCTCCTCCTACTGTTCGGTTGATCCAAAACAAATATTTGTCGTGAAAACTATCCAACTCATTATTGCTTACTTGGTAATCTTCCAGAGTTTCTCCATATTTCAATTTTCTTAACGTGACTGCACCCCACAAAGCTAAATTCCACTTCGTCACTACTGCCTCTTCTGCCACTTACAAACGGTTCACGTATAGCTCCTAGTCCCAGCTGTTGTCGAGTGCAGAAGGTCTTCACCTCTGGTAACAAACAATAACCAACACAAACCTCTTCTACTAGAATAATAATGCAAAATCCACGTACCGTGTGTATTTCAATTTCTGTTGTATTTGATATTTCTTTGTCTCTTTCATAGTAATTTCCAATGTTGCCAGGAACATTAAATTCTGGTAGAATTATTTTATTGCCTGCACCACGAGCTACCTCTTTTGCATATGAAACAAAATCTTTTGCTGACAATTTGAATATAATCATCCCAATGGTATTCGATCCTATGAATGCAACTTTGTAGATGTTCATCTGACTGGGAAGACCGGCACTACCAAATGTCCCAAATTCTGAGAGGAAAACTACAAAATTCCAATCATATGTAAGGAACAGAAAGTTCCGTGTAATAATGTGTCCCCAAACACCCAGTAGCTCGTGAAAATTTTGAATATGGTATGCTTCATTATAAGGAATAATCAAGAAATGAAACTTAGCATCCCAATCATTATGATATCAAAATAACCACACCACTATTGGTACTTCGATCAATGCAGCTTGTTCGAAAGGTTTTCCGTTGTCCCATACCTCGAGCGTTGGAATTTCATCGTTATGCTTTTCTATTAAAAAGGCGTGAAATAATTTGTGTTTCACAACTACTTCAGCAACCATGAAAAAATTGTCTACCCAGTCAAACAGCTCTATAATTGGACTGAACACTCCACAAATACTATGATATCCACAAAGCCTTATGAAAAAATTAATTTTCTCACATGCTGCCAATAGCTCTAGTTCAGTACTCGCAGGTGGTCGGATTTCAAATGCAATGCCAGGGTTTAAATGTGCATTTTTCCATCTTATGATTCTTGTCGCTGGAAACTTCACAAGAGAGTTATTTACAATTAATAACTTAATAATTTTTTTGTCTCCTTGAATTGTAAAAAGTGGTAACAGTTCCTGTTGTTTATCGTCGTCCGGAATGTTATGTGGAACATCACTTCTAGTCCCAGCGTGACTACTATGTTTGCCAAACTTAGCAATATAGCTAAAACATAAACCACTTGATACATATTCTCTTATCGCCACTCCTTGTTCGTGGTGCAAGTGATGCTTACTATAAACAGCTCTACAACTCCATTCATGATCATCGTCATCGAAACTAGGTGTGGCAAAGATTAATATCTTCTCGAACTCACTAAGATCAAAAATAGGTAGCTCTTCATCATCAACACCATTAACGAACATAATAAATGAATAATTTCCTCCAGGCTCCCAAATAACGTGATGAAAACAAGATGTTCTGCAGTTCCATGTCTCGAGCACATCAAATTTTTCAATCCAAGAAATAAAAATTCTATAAATATATTTGTTATTGCTCGTCCAAAGTGTAGAAAAGAGTATTCAATGCATGTTTACCATTAGATTTCCACGACCAACCTCGTCGTCTTCCACCGAATCATTCGTGTAACTGCAAAATTTCATCATGACAAAGTATGATATCCTTCTCGACATTTCCAGGAAAATGTACCATATTCCAATCACGAAGAAGGGTAGAATTTTCGTTGTATACACAAGGATTGACGAAAATAATTTCGAAGATCTTGAAAAATATTGGGAGTATTTCTTCATGCTACCACCTGTTCGAACACAATGATTCCCCACAGTACATGGGTATGTTTGAATAATAAGTAAATTCATAAAACCATCATAGTATACCATAGTGAGAAAAACATTTGAAAGTTCACGGAAGTACTTGGTATCATCAGTCCACCATGGAAGAGCAGTCTGATTTCCTCTGTACTTCGGAAACATAAGACCACCAGTACATGACCTCTCTTTGGAAAAATTATCTAACCAGGTGGAATATAGGATAGCCTGTACAAAACCGTTGACAGATAGTTTGAATTCCAAAAAAATTTGAAACTGTAGTGCAGTAAGGTCCTTCACGTAAGCAACATGGCATTTCTTGTCCACATAAAACATAACTTCTGTTGAAGTATAACCAAATTTCTCAATATCAACAGCCGGCACATTAGTCTCAACTGATGTGTGCTCAAACTTAATTTCCAGATGTTTACCCATCCATTTAGCGATGTTCACAAGTTCAGTTCCATAAATCTCATGATAGAACATAAATATTACTGACATAAGAAAATATGGTGGGTCTCCTAAACAAAGGTGTAAAGGACCATCATAGGCACATGCAGTAGCATCACTAACATGATACCCATTAGGAAGAATGTCAGGAAAACTAATAAATAATGAACCTTTATATCCTAGGTCTTCAACTGCAGGTGAAAGAGACAAATTTCTCCACCTAATACCTTTTGGTTTAAACCATTGCACAAACATCTCTTTAATGCAGATTTTATCATCGGAATGCACATCAAGATTTTCAAATTCGACCAAAACCTTTCAGCTAAAACTTTTTTACCGATGTAATCTTCCATATAAATACATCTCGGAGATAGTTGTTCACTCACATGGACAGACATATCAGATGAAACAAAAGAATTATGATGGTTTAATTCCATTAGTTGAACCTTGTTAGGGTTTGTATGCAATACCATTCGTGTATCCACTTCATCAGAATCTTGAGTATTATCAACAGAAGAGAAAACAGGCATATCAACATCAGAAGTTATTAAACTAAGATCTGAAAGCTTACCGTTAGGCTCTAACGTATCATCAGTAACCTCTTCAACTTGATCTCCTTCGCTCTTCTGAGAAGTAATTTCAACACAGTCCACCCCAATAGAAATAATTGAAACAATTTCATTGTCTTCAGATGACGGTGAATCCTCTCGAGCTAAAAACGAAACTTCATTAACTTTATTTTCTTCTTCCTCTTCTTCTTAAAAACAACGCTCTTTTCTTCACGAACAAATGTAGTCGAAACAACAACAGTATCAGTAGAAGACAATGATTCCTCTTGAGTTGACTATGAATCCATTGAATCATGTAAAACTTCCTTCATCTAGTTTTCTTCTTCTTCTCTAGTAACAACGTTTTTTCCGCCAATTGAGAAGTAGTTGTTATCTCTTCTGAAACAGCTACGTTCATCTCTTCTTTGTTAACCAACTTAGCTGAAACATCCACAGTACTATTAGAAGACGAAGATTTCGCTTGAACTGTTTTACCGGAATGTCTGGTCATAGCAGTGTCATATTCACGTTTAGCTTTAGCCAAAGCAATCCTAGACTTTTCACGTTTAGCTTCAGCCAACGCAAGATTTTGACGTTTATCTCTAGCAATCAGATATTCTTCAAACTGCTCCAAAAGTTTATTCCCTCTTCTCTGGCAAGATAAAGTTGTTTTAATGTCCATTTTTCCACATAATGAGTTTCCATTATTTCTTTCTGAATACTTCCAAGTTTTTGTAATAATTGTAGTCTAAACTTCAGAAGATCTTCCACAGCTACGTCGTCAAGTTTTGTTTTCTTCATGATCAAAAACGTAAAAGAAAAAGAAAACTAGGGTTTAGGGTTGCGGAAGCGGTAAGGATCTGTTTCTAGATAAGAATCTAAAAACTCTATATCTGATACCAACTAGTGTAGCACTGATTAGGGTAACAGGGATAGTTTTAAGTTTCGTCAGAAACTTAATCGAAAACTGATTCTAGGATCAAGATTCTAAAGGTAAAGATTGATTATCAATTTTGAGAATAAAAATAATAATAAGATGTGTTCTCTAAACAAGAAGGCTTAGCCTTTATATAGGCTAGGATGACCGACTAAAAAGAAAAGAAAAAGGAATTCTACCTAAACTAAGAAAGTAAAGGACTTGCAAAGAAAGTAAGCTAAAACAGACGCAAGGGATCAACAATGATTGTTGATACAAATGTAAGGGATCAACAATAGTTGTTGATACAGGCGCAGATGTCCTACATCAGCAACTCGCCCCCAGAAGACAGTGATTGTCATGCTGCTCAATGCTCGCACAAGGGGTGCACAACCTTGCTGCATCTTGCTCGCGCATGGAAAGAATTGAAAGATGTATGCTATCCGGAATACGCGCAGGGGGACAATCCCGCTATTCCACATGCGCACAGAATTGAAATGTGTGCATCTCCACAAGCTTGGCATGTGAAAATACTCGCCACATTGTAGGTATCCCAGTGAACAAAAGTATGCATGATTATGTGAAATGATGCAAAAATATTTAATTTGTATTCGTACCTTATGAGAAGTGGTATTTCAACTCTGTGTATATGTGGCAGTTAGGATGTCAACTGGCTATGTTGGTGTTTCCAAGTGGTGATGATTGTTGAACAGTGTGTTACCAAAAACGTTCCAGGCAACAACTTTTCCGAATTGTAAAATCAATTGAGTTTCTCGAGATGACCTTGCTGCAGACGAACTTTCGAAGGAAAAATAGTGACGATATTATTCTTGTGAATGGGCGGTAGCTTCACGATGACGTCATGCTGAAGAAGACGGTTTGGGCATCTCGGCTCTGTAACAACGGTCTTTTCTGGTGCAGTTGGCTCAGCGTCTCGACTTGGCTTGACTTTGCCACTAGATTTTCTGCCAGACTAGATTGCACTAGTTGAATCAAAACTGGATTGCTGCACTTATATTGGAACTGGACTGCATCTGTTACTGCAGAACTTGACCACAATAGTTACGACGAAAACTGGACTGCAGCAGTTACGATCAACTGGACTGCAGCATTGCTGAGGATAATTAGACTACAGTAGTTCGATCAAGTGGACTGTAGCAATTTTAACTAGCAGTGAACATGTGCGTGTTAAGGTTTATGAATTGAACCATTTGTACACGGCCATGCTATGGATAGAAACTCGACGCAATAGCGTTCGCGAACATTGAATATGATATGTAGTTTTCATTTGGTGGTGATCGTGTGTGATATCGCCGCTCGAAACCTCAAAAAAATAATTTTTTTCAAACTCATAATTTTTCACCTCCAGGTTGTAAGGAATTGAAAGAGGACTCCAACGAGCCAAAAATCACTCGATTCGGACTTAAAACGAAGAAGTTATTGCCGATAAAAGATTTTCTCTTAACGCGCATGTAGTAGCTGACGTCGCACAGCTGACTGGACAAATTGCTGATGTGGCAGTCGCCAATTGGACAAATTGCTGACATGGCAAGCTGACATGGCAATTTGCTGACGTGGTATAATGACGTGGCATGTTGATTGGACGATAACATGGCATGTTGGATTGTGTGCTGACATGGCAGTCGCTGACTGGATCAAGGCTGCTGATGTGGCACGCTGCATGGACCCCCTTGCTGTCTTGGCGGCCACGTGGATAACCACCTTGCTGACGTGCCAATGCTGACTAGACATACTTGATGACGTGGAGGTTGATGACTGGACCAGCTGCTGACGTGGTAGCTGCTGACTGGACATGTTGACGATGTGTCGAGCTGACGTGGCGCTGCTGACGCAACATGTTGATAACGTGTAGAGCTGGCGTGGCACTACTGGCTGGACCACCTTGCTGACGTGGCAGATGCTGACAGATCCTACTTGATGACGTGGAGGTCGATGATTGGCAATTGCTGACGTGGCGGTCGATGATGTGGGTTACAGTCCCTTAACGTGGGTGAAATTAACCTCTAATGTAGGTGACGGTAACTAAATCTGGGTGAACAAAACTCTAAAATGTGGGTGATTGGAGCTTAACGTGGGTGAACGAATTGCTAACATGGGTGAACAAAAGTTGAAGTGGGTGAACATGATTGGCCGCTGGACTTGGCCGCCTGACTCTCCCGCCGGTCTTGGCCGCCGGTTTTTTTTCTGTTTGAAACCTTCCGCGACGCTTTCCTACAACTGTGATCTTTGCCTTCGGACTTTTTGTGACAGATTTTCTGAACTGTTGTCTTTTCCTTCAAAAGCTTCTTGCAACGGCTTTCTTCTTGAATTTTCAACAAAAGTTTTCTTTAACTGTTACTATTTCTGACGAAATTTTCTGCAACAATTTCCTGTTTTCTTCTTTTTCCTTGGACCTTTAGCCACGGTTCTGGAGACTGTTGCCGTTTCTCATGGACTTTCCAGCACCGTTTTGCTACATTTTTGTAGCCTTTTCTGGAACTTTTTGAGATGCTTTTCTGGAGGTCTTCTCTAGAGTTTTCGAGCGCTTAGAGATGTAGGCAACTTGACAACCCTGCGATCATGACAGTAGTGATTTTGACATACTACAAACTCGAACATGTGGACACTGCGTTATTTGAGAGACAAATTTTTTCGAACTTTAGACTTGAACATGTTTCAGATCGAACATCCCGACAACAATCTTGGTGATTTTCTCTCCATCTTTTGTCACGGACTGAACGTCATGATAATAGTTTCAACAACCGTTGTAGTGGTGCAGTTTGGGTGGTTTCCGAAGGTAATAGTTTCAACAAATCTCGAACCGCGAATCTGGACTGCAGCAGTTGCGATCAACTGGACTGCAATAACTGCGATTAACTGGACAGCAGCAGCTACGATCAGCTGGACTGCAACAATTTCAATCAAACTGTACTGCAGCAGTTACTATCAACTAGACCACAACAACGATTTTTGACGACGTTCAAACTACTTTTTCACGGATACGATTTAGAAGCCTTTTGTACTACTTTTCTCAATGGGAAAACACGATTCTTTTTCTCGTAATCCCCTTAGTTGGCGCCAATGTTTGTACCCTGAAATATTTCCAGGCATCAAACAAGATGATTTTGGTGATGGTGATCAAAACAGGGTTAATAGCAGGAAATAATCAAGAATGACAGACACACGAATTTAACGTGGTTTGGCAAGATGTGCCTACGTCCACGGATGAATCCCCTTGGGGAGTGATGCTTTATTGATATCAGAATTACAATGGATTTTTCTCCATATTCGCTAGCCTAGCCTCCCTTTTGGGATTGTAATTCCCTCTATTTATACAAATGCGAATTAGGGTCTTCCCCTAATTGCCTCCTGGTCATAAACTGTATTAAGTTTCCCTGCATGCCTCTTGACCATAAACTGCCCTACATTAATTCTGCATGAAACTACCCTCATGTATTAATTATGCATGAAACTACCCTGCATGCCTATTGACTTTCCTTGCATGCCTATTGACTTGCCCTGCATGCCTCCTGACATTAATCTGCCATGCATGTCTCCTTGTATTGATTTTCCATGTTGGCAGACTTGTTTGACTGGCGTAACGGGATGGCAGTATGGATGGATGTTGTCTGGCAGCACAACTGACAATATGGGTAGAGACTGGCTGGCAGCGCGGCGTAGTACTTAACTGGAAACTGGTTAGAAGCGCGACTGGCAACTTGACTTCGATAGTTGACTTTGATCATTGACCTGGCATTGACTTCATGGAGTCCTGGACTTGCTGGTAGCTACTTCAATGGGTAGGCTGGTGGCAGCTGAATAGTGACCCAAAACAATATTTTGGCCCAATATGGGGTATTTTTACTCATGGTACAAACAGAAAGTAAGGCTTTCTTTCAGGTATATCTGTTGAGTTTTTTATGATCTCAATGTTTACTTTCTTTTTCATCCCTACATTCCTCATATCTGATCCAGAAAATGTGTTTTCCAGTTCGTCAAAAACCTTGATCTTTTTCCTAGGTAAACCATGTTTATTCTGCTTTTCTGCATGCGGTTAGGTTTTCATGCCTTTTCCCAAAATCATGGGTTTCTTTCCTTTGCCATGAATGTGATTTTTATTCCTTCTTTTACACAAATGGCATTTCGTTGTTTTACTTCATATTGATTATTTTCTTTGCTGGGATTTTTGTTGCTGTCCTGAATTAGATATTTTGGTTCTTCGCAAAATGATTTCCACTCTTTTCATATGTGTGCGTGCATCCCTAGGTAGTCTGTAATGTTCACTGGTGCATATCTTATCCTTTTTAATTAAATATTGTATTTATTTACTTATTGTTAGATTGAAGATTACAAATAAAGAGACATTTGAACATCTACTTTTCATGCAGACTTATGAAGGTGCAGTATGTCTGCATCAAGGTAAAACTTATTTAGTGAAGGTCCTGGATCTATCGTCAAAACTTGCTTTTTGTCAACGACGTGATTTGAAGTATTACACAAAGACACGTAATTGCATACACATTCATGTAGTTGGTGGTGATGTGGTATGTTCAGTACTTGTTCAATTTAATCTTTGTCTATGCTCTAGACTTGCATCTACTTTTTGTTTAGTTTTATTTTTCATTGAATACTCATGACCATTCTTGTCCTAGTAGAAATCTTACAAAGTGGTATGCTTTAACAGTATATGACGCAGAGAAAATGGTCAATATTGCACAAAAATTCTTTAGCATTGAATGCCATCAAATGACAGCAGATTATAATGATATAAAGAAGAAACTATAATTTCCATATTTATTTTGATACTTAGGCCTATCTTGTAAAGTTTCCTGAGCCCCAGCATTCGAGAACCATTTCTCAAGCTCATACTTGCAAAGTAACTACTAGTTGGTTTGGCTTCTATAACATTCATGGAGGAAATGACGAAATCATTGACTCAGTTGATCTTACACTTCCTCAATATTCATATGAATCACAGGTAAGAAATCATTTTTTTGTTCCAAAATCATTTGATTCATTTTTTACTTCCTGACTGTTTCTTCAACATTTTTCATGCAATAGAAATGTTCACCTATGTAGCTGGTTTTTGTAGTTGCACAAATGTAAGAGATCTTTTTCCTTCAAAGAAATATGAACACTTTGTGAATTAACTCTATACTTCATACGACTTTTGTGATGTGCTTCATACTTTGTGTATATGGAATTAATTATTGTATATCATGGTGAATTAACTCTAAGAATACTTTCTTGATGCTTTTTTTGGATTAATTTGATTTCCAAATCGATAGGGGAAATTTGATTTTGTTACAGGGGACTCTAGTATTGACCTGGTTTTGACCAGTCAAAGTATGGTTTTGACCAGTCAAAACCACTATTTTTTTTGAAGTTGCAAAAAATTCGCAACTGAAGTAAACTGTTACGAAATTCCAGGTTCGCAACGATTTGAAACTGTTGCGACCATGTAATTTCACAACAGTTTGAAACAGTTGTGACTTTTTTGCGTTGCAACAGTTTAGAACTGTTGCGGCCGAAATTTTGTAACGGTAATGAAGCCATTGCGAAAAATTGCAACACCGACTTTCGTAACAGAGATGAACTTTTGCAACTGCCACGTACCGTTGCTAATCACTAAATTTGGTGTAGTGATTTTATCCTACCTGTGACAAATCTTACCAGGAAAAAACAAAAGTTTAAGAGGAAGATTTTGATGTTCAAGAGAAAGTGGAACAGGCAAATCGTTGAAGGAAGTGAAGGAAGGCGAAGATAAGGATAAGAGGAAATCGATGTGGTTTCTGTCACAAGCGAAAAGTAGCACAGATGGTCGAAGGTGGAGAAAGCGGGCTACAAGTCACGCATTTGAGTCCTGCTTAGCGCGATATTTTTCGAATATTTTTGATGAAATTCCAAGGGCGAATAAAAGAATAAATGATAGACACATTTTTGTGTCTGAAATTGTCCTCAATTTCTGTATTGTTAGAGCTCGATTTTTGTACTTATTATGGTGTTTTATGTGTTTGTGGGTATTTTTGGAGAAATAAACTTGTGTGGAAAAAGTTGCTCGAAAAGTGCTATTTGGACCCTCAGAGGAGATTTGCTATTCGGACTCATACTTTGGATAAGGGGCACCCCAACTGATAAGGGGGACCCACATGATATTCACAACCAAGCAGCTGGATAAGGGGAAACCCTTTCTTCTTCGTTTGAATTCATTTTTTGGCGGGAAACTAGTTTTTGAAAACCCGAGAATTTGCAGTAAAGATTTTTGCGAGTTTGAAGGAGATTCAATCGATGGAGTTAGTTGTGAAAATCCTGTTTTGACTAAACATGATTGGTGTGTGTGTTAGAATCGCAAAAGTTGGGCTGTGTGCATGGGAATGAAGTGAAACAGAATTGGAGAGACGCACGGGATTCTGTTGGAGTTGTTTCGGAAAGTTAGAGCGTGTCTACAGCATGTTGGCTCACCCTTGGACGTATAACAGAGTGTATTGGAGTGTGTATGCATCAATAGAACTTATGAGAAGGCAAGAATGGAAATAATATTATCCCGAATTATTTTTATTTACTGCCGAATGATGGAAAGATTTTCGTAAGTAATGAGGTGTTATTCTTGGACATGTTGAGTATAAATAAGAGGTTGGAGTAGCAAATAGGGGGATGGAGAGTTAGGGGACGAAAAAAGGTGAGAAATAGAGTTGCAGATCTTGTCTCTACTGCTGCCATTGAAGGAGAGAACGAAAAACATAAGACCCTAAAGAACTATCGTTCATCTACAGTGACAACTACACAACACTGAGGGTCGTAGTGCTACAGTGACAGTGACAATCACCATTCATCGTTCTCTGTAACAGTTTGGTTTGTAACAATTATATTTGTCACAAACCCGGTTTTAATTATTTTCTCCCATTTTCATTATTTGTGAACACCTTTTTGAGCAATAAATTATCCTTTGAGCGTGTCTACAATATGAGGATCTAAAACCCAACATTGGGACAATGGAGGAAGCTGGATTTCACCATTGGGATAATTTAATTAAATGTTTATTTACTATTTGCATTGATTTTTAACGAATTATGATTTCTATTAACTACTCGTGACTTTGTTTGATGGAGCATGCTTAGTTCTAAGTAATTTTGATGCGTCATGCTTATGACCTACGCGTAATATTTTATGAAATCTACTTGGGTAAAGAATAGAGTTGATATTTCCTTTGTTTTGAGCTATAAATGTCTACGATTAATTTCTGAACCCCATGAACATGAAAAAAAGTGGAATCCTGAGTCCCAACCTCTCTCATTCTGACATCATATTTGTATAACTTTCCTTATTTTCTTTATTAAGTCTTTAAAAAAGTTCTCAACAAGTCCGAGTGAACGACAACTCTATTTACCACTATCAAAATTTGATCAATTTTTGGCGCCGCCGACGCGGATTTGTTTTTAGGTTTTATTTTATTTGTTCTTTTTTTACGCGTTTTGGTATTTTTGTTTGCTTTCAGCTTTGGAGCTAAGCTAAAGAAAAAGAAAAAGTGCTGAAAAGCCCAAACAGGAAAGAAAAGAGAAATCCAAAAGGAGTGAAGAAGAAGATTTTGTATATTATTTTATTTTTATTTATTTATTTTTTTAGAAATTGTAATTAAGGTTTTTATTTTTGTAATCTTTTACTTTTGGACATATTTTTCCGGACATTGAACATTGAACTTTATTTTTAAAACCCTAAGGAAGGGTTGGTTTAAATATAAAGTGCACAGGGAAGGACGACAGTTACGATACTGTCTCGGCCCCTCGGGTTCGTAAATTGACATATGAGTCGGTGGCCTGAGTCGACTTCAACGGTTCATCCCCCGTCTGGAACGGGAGGTAAGAATTCTAAACACCCGCGAATCCCCTGTCAGCGGGTTTAGTGGATGATTTTGTATGCATATATGTTGAGGACCTGAAATTGGATTTAATTTTCTAGTAAAGGGAAAGGCCTGGACAAATCAAGATAAGGACTCGGATTTCATCAACGTTTCCTTCTTGCCCGCCATAGGAACATGTAACCTACGCGAACATAGGGTAACGAGCTTAATAGGAAAGTCGTTGGAAAAATATTAGTTACTCTATTGAGCATACTTCGAAGTTCATGATGGTTTCTGTGAGTTGAATACGCCTCCTTGTAACGCCGGTGAGGCCTTGGGTATCAAAGATCCACGCAGCTTCCCTCGTATCAATTCAACTTACTTTAACTCGGATTGATTCCAGAAAGGTTTGCTCAGATTGTAACGAATTCATTTTCGAAAGAATAGAAGCTGGTCTAGAAACAATCTAAGGGAGCCATCATTCTTTTTGTTTGCTAGATAAAATAGGCTTGTTGTGATCGAGTCATCCTTCTTTGTGCTTGTTTAGAATTCCCTTGCAGTTAGGATGTCAAACTGGTATTATAATAGCCTTCAGAATGAATATGATTATCCAACTGAACAATATGGACATTATTGTTTTTATGACCATAGTGTGAATAGTGGTTGGGAACGCCAACCTTTTGAAGGTTTTGGGTCATACCATGGTGAGCCCAATTACTATCCACACGTGCATCAGTCATACGAGCAAGAAGATTATAGTACTAGTTCTTCGTCTCTAGGGGATACAATCAAACTTTTGAAAAGTAGTACTTTTATGATCCATCTGTTCCTATTCCTTCTATTGAAGAGTCCCTCAGGGGTTTAGCTGAGTCTACAGGTAAGTTAGCTGAATCGACATGTAAGTTAGCTGAGGTGAATAATGTAGTTATGGACGAAAGAACTAAAACAACGACTGAATCCTCTTTAGAAGATATCCTCAATAGGTTAACTGAAAACTTAGATCCAACACCAAGGGATATTTCTTTAGAAAAGACCCTTGAGAGGATAGATGAGTCGACACGTAGACTTGGGTTAGATACGAACAAAAGTATTGCTCGAAATAACTTGAATTGTCAATATAGTGTATCCAATAATACCCTTGAGAATGAAAATAGTTATTCACATAATCAAGATAAAGAGGTTAGAATTGGTAACACTACTTGTTTATATGAGGTTCGATCATTTTCATTTTATTATAACGATGATTGTGATGAGGATAGTATTGATGAAGAATCTGAAATATTTAGGCATAGTGATAAGGAATCTGTTACACCCAATGAGCTTTATAATGATAATGTTAATTCTAGTACAAATCCAAATAATTTTAATAATTATTCACCTATTCAAAAGGACGAGGATTTGACTAGAAATATCCCCGTTTTAGACAATGTAGTATTTCCGTTTCACGAAGCCAACGAAGGTTTAGAGGAACGAGTTTATTTTGAGTCTAGCGATTTAAAAATAATAGTCTTAGACAAAGAAAGTGAACCCTTAGAGATGAGTGAGGATGAACCAGACTTAGTAGAATCAATTGACCATTTTCAGGAATCTGATGACCTAGAAATTAGGGAAGTTGTGACTAGTCTTTCTAGAGACACAAAAAACTCTAAGTTTGGGGGTGATTATCATTCTCCCTGTGCTTTAACTCTTAGAAAGTTCCCTCATGTAGTACTTGACATTTGTGCCTCAACCATCTTACAAGATTATCTTCATACACGTTTTCCAGAACCTAATGATGTCCAGAAAGAAGCTCAGTTGTTAGAAACCCATCCTCTGGTTGATGTGGTTAACCCAGGATATGATAACAAGATTGACTTTGTTTTCCCACCAAAAACTTTTCTTCCAATTGTGGGAACTTATGATTTCCAGGTGTGTCGGTTATTAAGTTTTGAGACTAACCCTAATTACTTTAGGAGAATAGGGTTGACACATTTGCTTAAGGAAGACCACCACTCTCATTGTGGTCAGCTGTGTGAGTCAAATATGATTGACTTATAGGATCCCCAATTAGTCAGGTTATTATTTGCTTCTAAGTTTTTACTTGAGTTTTTCCAGACTCTAATACCTAAATCGGATCTTAGCTACCAGGAAATGCAGTCCATGAAAATATTTTATCTAGACCCAGTTATAGAAACTGAACCTGAACCAAAACTAAATGTAGTTGTCTTAAACAGAAAACTAAACAAGGGTGTGCTTGATTCGTTAATTTTCTTGGCATGTTGCAGTTTCCTTTTACTTGTGATAGCCTTATTTGGTTTTGGTGATCCGCAGTTATTCCGGCTATTACTTTATGATTCTATAAGGTGACTAATCCTTTCTTAGTCTGGATGAAGACTTTAAACTTAGCACTTCTTGGGAGGTAACCCATGCTCATGCAACACGGTAATATCTTACCTTAACTCTTTTGCTTCAAGTAATAACAGTTTCTCCTTGTTCATGTTTTTAATTTTATTTTTAGAACATTGAGGACAATGTTAGATTTAAGTTTGGGGGTGGGGAAGAACTTTTTAGTCGCATTTATGAAACTTCTAGCGTCACATAGTATCCGGTTAGCTAAGTTTACATACTATTTCTCACCGAAAAGATAGAAATTGGAATGCTAGAGATAACAATCTTTTGAGACATTAGAGAAAAATACATTGAGATCTTTGAAATTCAGGAGAGAACTTGTTCCTTTGAGAGGGTAACCGTGATGGACCTAACCATCCATGATGGAAAGACAAGTAGGTCAGGAAATGCCAGAAAGACAAAGCAACCTCACAATGTAGTCTTAGTTAATGGAATACGACTCCCTCTCAGTAGAAACTTATCATCATCAACAAGCGGATGGACATCAAAATCTATGAAGAAAGTTGAAGACGTTTAAGGTTTATAAGCAACAATAGAAAATAATAATTCAAAATTATAAGGTTTAATTTCTTAATAAAAGGATCGCGGTTTAGCTGCACACAACGTAGCCCTTACTCTTTTGCTTCAAAATCATCAAATTTGAAGACTTAGTAACAAGAAGTTATAAGAGCAAATGATATAAGTTGTTGGAATTCATGTTACCAAGACATTACAAGTGCAAAGACCCAAGTTCTAAAGTCCTTCTCTCATGTCTATGTAAATTTTGTCTCGGTTTTTTTTTGTTCAAAAAAAAATGAAAAAAAAAAGTCATCATTACGTTCTTTTTGTTATATAATTAGCTTTTTGTTCAATAAGGCCTAGGGAAGTAGAAATCTATAAGGAAGTTTCAAGCAAGAAATTAAGTAGAAAAGTTAAATTGTCAAGGTTCGAGAGTTTATTATCAACAGTTGAAGCCGAAGAAGACGTTGTTTCTACTGAGCACTATGAGAGAGTCGAAGAAAGATGAACATTAGTTGCTTTGTTAATCCGCTTTCCACCTAGAACAAGATCTTTATATCACTGGTTCAACTCATCACACGTAATTAGTCCAGCTGTGTAGTAGATGTCCCTCTCATCTTTATCTCTCTCCTAATCTTATCCAACTGTAAAGCGGATGCATCTTACAATGTTTATCTAGATGTGTAGCGGATATATCTTTATCTAGCAGTGTTGCGGATGTGTCTCCCCTTTTCTTTAGTCAGCTTTAGAGCTGGCACCTTTAATTTGTATGGAAATTCTAGTTACTTGGAGATAGGTTGAGAATATGTATGTCCTTATAGCTCTTTGGATACTTGTGACCCATTAGAAGTCATGGTTTTGTGGGTACACCTCTGGTAAACCCTCCGGAGACAACACTCCGCCGCTAGGGCCACCTAGCGGTTTAACGGCTTGCTGCACGTGCTAAGTGTAGTAATTTTATTTTCTAGATTAGATTTGCTCGAGGACTTGCAAATAATAAGTTTGGGGGTATTTGATAGACACATTTTTGTGTCTGAAATTGTCCTCAATGTCTGTATCGTTATAACTCGATTTTTGTACTTATTATGGTGTTTTATGTGTTTGTAGGTATTTTTGGAGAAATAAACTTGTATGGAAAAAGTTGCTCGAAAAGTGCTATTTGGACCCTCAGAGAGATTTGCTATTCGGACCCCTACTTTGGATAAGGGGCACCCCAACTGATAAGGGGCACCCACATGATATTCACAACCAAGCAGCTGGATAAGGGGAAACCCTTTCTTCTTCGTTTGAATTCATTTTTTGGCGGGAAACTAGTTTTTGAAAACCCGAGAATTTGCAGTAAAGATTTTTGCGAGTTTGAAGGAGATTCATTCGATGGAGTTAGTTGTGAATATCCTGTTTTGACTGAACATGATTGGTGTGTGTGTTAGAATCGCAAAAGTTGGGCTGTGTGCGTGGGAATGAAGTGAAAAAGAATTGGAGAGACGCACGGGATTCTGTTGGAGTTGTTTCGGAAAGTTAGAGCGTGTCTACAACATGTTGGCTCACCCTTGGACGTGTAACAGAGTGTATTGGAGTGTGTATGCATCAATAGAACTTATGAGAAGGCAAGAATGGAAATAATATTATCCCGAATTATTTTTATTTACTGCCGAATGATGGAAAGATTTTCGTAAGTAATGAGGTATTCTTGGACCTGTTGAGTATAAATAAGAGGTTGGAGTAGCAAAGAGGGGGATGGAGAGTTAGGGGACAAAAAAAGGTGAGAAATAGAGTTGCAGATCTTGTCTCTGCTGCTGCCATTGAAGGAGAGAACGAAAAACATAAGACCCTAAAGAATTATCGTTCATCTACAGTGACAACTACACAACACTGAGGGTCGTAGTGCTACAATGACAGTGACAATCACCATTTATCGTTCTCTGTAACAGTTTGGTTTGTAACAATTATATTTGTCACAAACCCGGTTTTAATCATTTTCTCCCATTTTCATCATTTGTAAACACCTTTTTGAGCAATAATTATCCTTTGAGCATGTCTATAATATGAGGAGCTAAAACCCAACATTGGGATAATGGAGGAAGTTGAATTTCACCATTGGGGTAATTTAATTAAATGTTTATTTATTATTTGCATTGATTTTTAACGAATTATGATTTCTATTAACTAATCGTGACTTTGTTTGATGGAGCATGCTTAGTTCTAAGTAATTTTGAGCGCCATGCTTATGACCTACGCGTAATATTTTATGAAATCTACTTGGGCAAAGAATAGAGTTGATATTTCCTTTGTTTTGAGCTATAAATGTCTACGATTAATTTCTGAACCCCATGAACATGAAAAACAGTGGAATACTCAGTCCCCGCCTCTCTCATCCTGACATCATATTTGTATATATTTTCCTTATTTTCTTTATTAAGTCTTTAAACAAATTCTCAACAAGTCCGAGTGAACGAAAACTCTATTTACCACTATCAAAATTCGATCAATAAGAGAAAAATGTTATGCGTTTATTTCGCATAAAGGTGCTTGAATAGTTGGTTAAGAGAACAATATGTGTGTTTTTGGTCGCGCGGTCGATTCCTACCTCACGTGCATTTTTCACACACTTTCCCAGAACTTCAAAGAATGAAGATAAGGCCAAAGTTCAGCATTGTGCGTTTTTTTCGCACAGAGAAGGACGCACAGATGGTTAAGGGCGAAGAGTTCAAGTTTCAGGTCGCGCGTTTGAATCCCATATTACACATGTTTTTTACTGGGTTGCCAAAGGGCGAAGATAACGTTTAAACTATAACATCGTGCGTTCCTTTCGCATATAATAGGTAGCACAGTTCGTCAAGAGGCATGAATGCAAGAGGCAGGTCAAGGGTTCAAGTCTCACCCCTTGCACTTCTTTTTTCTGTGCGGCATTTATACATCTTCTCTTTGTTGCGCGACATTTATACATTTCAAGAGGAATGTGCAGCATTTATACATTTCTAACTTGAAATGTGAAGGGTGATATTTTCTCACCAGACTTTCTTAGCAAGCCAAGGACGTCCATGAAAGCTAAGTACCACTTCCCTTGAACATTTTACTTACAACAAATAAAATATTTTTGACTTGATTTACCAACGCGATATAATCGCACAATTACAAAGATTTCACAATTAAAAAAACCGAGAAAAATCTCGCATATATCAATTTATTAATATTTCTCTTGAATATTTGCTTTGCTTCAGATGATATGATATTTAACATGGAGAGTAGTAGGGGGAAAATAAGATCTCATAAACAGGCTAGTAAGACCTATACAATAGGCTGCATAAGACCTCATTAGGATCCTTTCCATGGAAGATATTTATCAAATGAGACGAAACAAGTCATACAAAGGAAATCAAAACAAACAAAGACGATTTGAACTTGCACATAAATGAAATTTTTTGACAAAAGAAATGTTGAATACTAATCTAAATTCTTATTTGCATTAAAGCACAACATGAGGCAGAGAACATGGAGTAATAATTTCACATGATTAGTTCGCAATACTTCTTATTCGCATTCAAGGACGGATATTTCTTATATTTCGAGGATTAGTACTTCTTATACTTTTTCTAGGATACTTCGTACTTCGCATACTTCAAGAAACGATACTTCATATATACTTCTCAAAGCTTCAGAACTTCACAAAAGAATAGAGGCAAGTACGTACTTTTCAAGTCCAGTATTATTTCGCTCGTTCCTCCAACAACTACACCAACACGTATTTTTCCTTGAAGATTGCTCTTCAAGCAATATTCAAGAAAAAAGAGGCAAAATGTAGGGGCAAAATATCGCACAACACGTTTTTAGAGCGCATCATTCATACATTTCCTTAGCGCGCGTCATTTATGCACATAAAAGGAGCACAACAACATAAAATGAGCACATCAACATTAAAGGAGCGCAACAGCATTAAGAGAGCGAGGCACTATCAAGAGCGTGAGGCAATATTAGCTGTAGTCCACTGCATATTAGCTGTCATCCACTATATAAACACCTATATAAAGTAAAAGGCATGAGAGAGAAAAGGGAGAGACACATTTGTAGAGAGAGATCAATCTTATGTTTGTATTCTCATCTTCTTCCTCCATCACCTAAAACTAGATCTAGAGCTCTACCAAAAACCCATTAATGGAGATTCTAAATGTAATACTCATGTAATTACAACAATCATAGTAAAGAACCATGGATGTAGATCACATTGATCGAACCATGTAAAAAATCCTTGTGTCCATTTACAATTTTAGTCTTATCACCATTTTCATATTCAATATGTTTAGATCTATAGAATTATTAAGGGGTGTTATGTAGCGCCCCCTAAGATAGCAGCTGACTAATCCAAGAGATTAACTATAAAATGAGGCACTAACGATCTAAAACATCTATTTAGACATTAATAAAGAAGTTCTAAACAAAGAATAACCCGAATCTAAACCCTCTCTGAAATAAATATAAGAACTCCTCTCAAGTGTTACATATTTAATAGTGAGTTGATTTACAAAATAGAATATAAACACAAAATAAACATAAAGGAAGCTAACCAACTAACGAACCCAACTCCTCAAAGGTTTCATCGCCACGTGCACAACTTGATCTGTCTCTGAAACTGAAAGTAGGAATGGGTGAGCACATCATCCCTAAAAGGGGTGCCCTGTAGAAATAACAACTAACTTTCAAGTAATCACTAGAATGATTTATAGACAATGCGGGTTTTACTGAAAACCGTTAGATAAATGGAAAACAAAATAAAACATATTATGATTGTAAATTGTACTAAAAATATAAAGTTCTACCAACCATTAAACCGGCACACATTCACAACATAAATAATAGTTGAGCGACGTCTTCCTTCGGAGTAGCAAGGCATGACTGTTGCGGATTCTTCAATAATCATTAAAACGCCCATGAGGTTTTCGTCCTCGAGTCATAAACTATATGTACCTTACCAGTACCTTATTCTACGTGCACTCTATATATCAAGTATCTAAAGAGATCTAATGGTAACAACATTATACCCAATCGAAGTGCTTACACAGTAGAGAGCCCCCTTTACCTTCCCCGCGTAAATCCAACAATCTTATATAAGATTCTCAACATCATTCTCTCTAAACACCAAAACATAACATAATAGCTTTTAAAATTAATTTAAAAGAACAGTAAACATTCATGTATGAGACATGCATTCCCCGTACAGAAATAGGGAAAGTACTATTCGGTGACACGAGTACACACCTAGATAGTTTATTAGTTGGCAGCAATTTTCACTCCTTTAGCGCATAAATATAGATATAACTTTTGGGCAACCACATCACACACCAATCAAAAGGAAACCTTCTCCCTTTCATGCTAACAATAAGTAAAGATTGTAACCACGTTCCAGTCAATGGAAAGAATCACTTTTCCAAAATAAGTAAATACTCCCAAAACACAGATATTAGTTATTTCTAAAGATCCAAGCCCATCCCAAAATGTAAAAGAAAACTAGTTCGTATTACACACAGATAATACATGCATACACTATCATATAGTAACAAATATATGCATGGATTTCACAAAAGACAGATTTGTAAAACAATAATGATTACAAGAGAGTTCGTTATCGATTCCCACCTCTTTTGATGACAAGCCTCGCATACCTTGAGATCCATAACCCACTGGTTCGTTCTTTAGATCGATAGTTGTTAATAAAGATTAACTGTTAATCATACAATCACTCACAAGATTAGCGAAAAAGGCTCACACAAGGCTCATAACACAATCTCATACAATTCTCTAGTTATAGGCTAAGTGAATTATCTAATGGTTCTAAGCTCATTTCTGGTTCTACACCTTTTCATTATTAATCTTTAACATAACAAAGGTTTACTAATTCAATTAGATTGGATCTATAATTCATTAGATATGTCTTATGAATATCTACAACTTTGTAGAAGGAACCAAAGGTTAATTCGGACCATAAAGGGTCCAAACATCAAACTAAGAATACATGACACTAAGCCCAAGTCCACTAAACTAGGCCCAATACACATGGCCCAATCAAACATGTCACAAAATGGTCATTAACAGTCAAAGGGTCAACTAATAGTCAATGTCCAAGGTCAGGTCAAGGTCCAGTCAAAGATCAAGTCAAACAGTCAGGATCAAACTCAGAGTCAAGGTTAAAATAGGGAACTGGTCAAACTGAGTCCACTCAGTCAGCTAGACTGATTCAAGCTAAACATGCCAAGGTTACTACACATTCTAGTTCACCAACATGGTGCAACTCAAAACAGACCAAGACTCAAAAATGCATTTCTAATTCTACTTGCAAATACACAGTCTAAACATCCCTTTATTGTTTCAATTCCAACACTTCATGAATTACAACTTCAATATCATCATCATTCAAACAAGCATCAATCAATCTTTCCTTGTAATCCCAAAACAAATATACTCCATCTGCAACTCAATTCAACTTCCCTTATCTGTGGCAGCAACTTATACGTATACAATTACACATACAATTTCCACCTGTATACAACTTGTCTTCCTCTTTATCAATTCCATCCTCAAACATCCACTTCAGATAAGACTAAGTATAATTCAAACAACTACTTCCAACTCATTTCAGCTTCCTCCTGTAATCCCATCATCTGTAGTTCATCCATGTGCATCTCAGGCCTCCTCCCTGAACTGTAGAGCACAACCAAGCTCAGTTTTATCACTAACAACTCCTACACTTCACTCATACTCCACTCAGCAATATACTGTATCACCACCTAGACTACAAGACAACAATCAATTTCCAACTCCATACTCAATCTAGTTACAACAATCATCCCATCAATGATATCATTATCAAAACCAGCAATTGTCTTTACCAGCAATTATTATGAACTGCAACCACTTAAACCACCATAACTTCAACCCATTCTTCAGATGCACCTAACAAACTATATGCACCTCCACCAGTTCAACTCAAACTCTTAACTGCAGCCACAACTTCATAACAACTCCATAATCTATAACTGCCAACTTCTTCCTGAGCTTCTCACCTCCACCACCAACACCTCCACAACTCAACTCAGGGAAACTAGGTCTCTAACTTTCTTAACAAACTTAATTTCAATCCAGTCTCAAAGATAAAACACAACTCAATCACAGTTCATTATACACTCAACACAACAATAGTAACACTCACAAACACAAAGATTCCATAATCCAAACAATTAAAACTAAAACACTAAACTTAAACGAAAATAGAATCTTACCCAAGAATCGACATCCTCTGAATAGCTAAATTCCCATTTCAATTCTTCTGAAATCCTAATTCCATTTTGGGGAAGAACAGAAACCCTAACTCTTCAATTCTTCATGAACAACTGCATATCATCCAATTAACTTCATCCCGCTCCTCAATCAACAAAACCCAGTCGTCAATTTCTTCTTAATCATCACCTAATTCGAATTCTAATCCAACTCAGAAAACCCTAATATCAAATTCAGACCACTCTTCATCTTTATATTCTAATTCGTGATAAACCCAACTTAATTCAACCTCGTAAACCATCATCTTCATCCTCCAATCCTTCTTTGAACCTCAATTGAAACCCTAACTCAATTATTTCCAAAACTCTAACTTTCTGCTTCTTCCAAAAACCCAATCGACAGCAGCAACATCACCTTCTCCCTCAACTCAACAACTACAAGCTTTCTATGAACTAATTCCGAGCAACTCAATCTCAAACCACTGAAAAAGAAATCGACAGAGAGGAGGAGAAGAGAAATAGAGAAAAAGATAAAAGAAGAAGGAAAGGGAATAAGAAAAGAGAAATGATTTTCTCTCGACACGTTTGGTGATGATAAGGAAACTGAAATTATATAGACACCCATTGAATTGATAAGGGCAGCCAGGCGGTCTAAATGTAAAATGATTATTTTCCCCTCGTATAACTCTGATGTTATCTTCTTCGTCCGATGTATGAATGACACGTTCGAGTAGTCCAATGCGCATAAGTTTTCGAGACCTATCCAGCGATACTAGTTTCGTATCTAGATCGTTGTTAGATTAATTTCTATTAATTACGTTCGTCTCTAATAATCGAGTCATTATCGGTTAAATCGTCTCTTGACTAGTGCTAGACCAGTCAAATAGCGTTGACGAACTTGAGGATCTTTACATGTTAGTTATGGGATTTCTCGCAACTACACATAATATGATTTACATCTTCCTCTGTGTTGTTTCACCGGCAGCAATTGATCGATCTTTGTAATTTCACACCGTCTTTTTTTTT
>NC_039358.1:211960705-212055826 GCF_003573695.1 Papaver somniferum
TTTTTTTTTTTTTTTTTTGAGATTATTAACAGTTGGGATAACATTATGTAGAACTAACCAAATGAACATGACTTTAGGAATATGTATTACTCATGCAGACTTATAGGAAAACTTAATAGCAGGTGCTTGATTTTGTAGGAGCCAAAGATAAATTGTTGTAGTTATATAAGCTTGACCGGAGCTATGCACAAGAGAATCCTCTTCATCTTCTAAATGAGGCCGATCCCCCAGCAGATTGATGAGAGCTGCAAAATCCTCAACTTCATCCGCATTTAGTTCCCTTTTTAATGTGATTTTCCATCTCCCATTTTCTGGTGATACAACAAGAGAGGTATTGTGAGTGTTATTCATCAGCAAAAGGAAGTTAATAGCACTCTTGTAACACACCCAATTGTGGGAAGCTGCTTGAATGTTGTCAGGATAAAGTGTTCACGTCCACCATCATACATGTTGTAGGTCAATAGATATCTTCAATGGATGCCTCACTTTATATAGGTATTAGGAACTGAATGTTGCTAATCACTGAACTGATTTAAAAAACAATCAGAAGTCTTTTTTCTCTGAATTTTCTGTTTACAGGCATCATGTATGTATTTAGTTTTTAGTCTGACCTTAGCCGTATCAAGGTCACATAAGCCTTGGATTCAATAACATTGTTATAGGCTTCATTTTACAAGAAGCCAAACATTTTCATAATTCACTTGTATTATCCACACGACAAAACCTAGCTTATACACATAGTGGCTTTTGTCCTAAATGCGTGGACTGTTGTCTCGTTCGTGAACCATCAATGGCTGTAGGTTTTGCACAAAACAGAATACAAACAAAGATTTTAGTAAAACGGGCGAACACAAACCCCTTGAGCCCATAGCAAAGTAAAGAACTTCAGCGTGGTTCCTCAAAGTAGATGTCTACTTTTGACCCAAAAAGTTGAACACCTGAAATTAACTAGGTCTAGGTGAATGAAAGGAGTTGAGCATCTCCCATGGGTTGTGGTGTGCTTCCTATGTGGTTCATGGAAGAAGACGTCCTTTGAAAACTTAAAGTCTAATATTTCCATAATTTTAGGAATATAAGAAAGATCGTCACCAAACTTGATTTTAAAATTAAATATTTGATCCATATGTTAATAACCATTGATATTACTGACTAGGATTTTACATCCTCTAAAAGAACCTTTAAAACTAGAGGATGAGTTTGAGGATGCTAGTGTAACTACCTTCCACATCACCTTAACATTTAGTCCTCATATTCCCGTTGGAGAAGGATTTTGGTTAAACACCGTATAAATCCTATGTGATCAATTTTCTCGATTATTGGTGTAATTCATATCGTTGCCAGGTGTTTTTCATTCAATTTTTCAATAATGGGTTTTGATTAATATGTTTGATTGTAATAACATGTCTTTGAATCCTATTAATGTGGATCCAGTTAGGGTTACGTCCACTGTTGATCTTACTCAAACAATTTGAAGCTCGGTCATCTGTTAATTTTATTTAAGATCAAGATGATGTTAGATATGATGTTTGGAAGTTCTCATTAATTGGTCGTCTTGATTTTCTTCGTCTCAAATTCGTAGATGTAGTTCAAATATTAAAGAAACAATGGAAACTAGTGGGAAAAGTTCAGATGATACCACTGGGAAAAGGTTTTTTCACCATAAGATTAGATAATGATGTTGATAAGAATCATATCAAATCAGGGAAATGGGAAGTACTTGCTCAATTTTTGAGAATAAGAAACTGGATTCCCAATTTTAGGCCAGAAAAACAACGGACATCATCAACAATGATTTGGGTTCATTTCCCAGGTTTGAGTTTGGAATACTGGGATGAGAAGACATTGTTCACCATTTCCAAAACCATTGGAAATCCTATCAAGGTTGATGAGGCTACTTTAAGGTATAAAAGTGGATATTATGCTCGAGTTTTAATTGATATAGATCTTGCAAAACAAATTCCATCTGAATTATGGATTAATACTAAGTATGGAGGTTTTTTACAAGGTATAATTCTCACTAAAATGCCTAGGTTCTGCTCTAAATGCAAAATAGTTGGTCATTTATCAACAAAATATAAATTTAAGATCACAATAATAATGAAGTAGAAAGTCATCCAGAGAAGGGGAGTACTCATGAAGTAAATGAGAAGTAATAAGTCAAAACAGGTTCCTGAAAAATTTGATATCTGTGAGACTCCAGTTACACAGATCCTTATCAATGATCAAAGGCAACAGAGTACCAGCATTGCTCACTCAAGTGGAGCATTTAGTCCTTTAATGTGGATAAATGATGCAAAAAAAATAATTAATGAAAATACACCAAAATCTTTGGAAGTTGTTCCTTTGGAATCTGAAAAAATACTGCAAATAGCTGAAGACAATGCAATTGAGAAAAGCATGATTAACTTTATTGATGGTAAAAATGGTTCTGTTTCAACTAAACAAGTTCCAGTTACTTCTTGGTCTAGAGTTGTCCAAAGGTCATTTCCTCCAGCATCTTCAAGTATAACTGAAATTAATAAAGAAGCAACTAAAGTAAAGGTGACTTCTACTCAGAATCCTATCAAGTATTATTTAAGAAAAAACCAAGGAAAACGAGGTACAAAAAACCTCAATTCCAAACAACGAAAGTATTATTTTGGAATTTAAGGGGCCTAAGAAGACCTAGGGCTCAAAATAAATTGTGGCCTTTAGTTAATCAATTTTGTCCTTCTCTAGTTTGGGTTGCTGAACCAAAAATAAAATGTAGTTTTTCATTCTGCAATAAATTAAATTTTGCTGGGATGCAAAGTATGGTGATTCACAATTCTGTTTCAAATAAAAAGGGAAATCTATGGTTATTCTGGAATCAAGCTTTACCTACTCCAACTGTCATCTCAATGTCTAGTCAAATGGTAACTGTTGAAATGGGTGGTACTCTTGTTTCTGGTGTTCATGCTCATGTTGGTTATATACAAAGAAGATTTTATGGTTTGATATGGAAGCAATTAGTGTTATGAATAAACCTTGGCTTGTTATATATAGGTGATTTCAATGTTGTCATTTCACCTGAAGAAAAGATAGGAGGTATAAGTCCAAATATAAGATCAGTGTTAGATTTCTCTACTTGTTTAGACAATTGTGAACTCTTACAAGCTCCTAATACTTGTTTACATCATTCTTGGTCTAACTGTCAGCATGGAAATAAAAGAATTTTATGTTGTTTGGATAGAGCAGTGTTCAATCAGCTTTGGTTATAAAAATATGCAGTGGGTTATAAAGTTGGTTTAAGGATTGCTTCTGATCATGCACTTCTTCTAGGTAGTTGTGCTAGCATTCCCAAACCTTAGAATGCCACTCAAAAGTTTCAAAAAATGTGGTTAAGTCATCCTACTTTTATGGCAGTGGTACAAGATTGTTGGTCTGAATTTATTGAAGGAGATCCTTCATTTGTGTTTCAAAGTAAACTTAAAAGTTGAAAAATGATCTAAGAGAGTGGAACTGGAATGTTTTTGGAAATGTACATCTTCAAATTAAAAAAGCGGAGAAAAAATTCAAAGAATCTCTGTATCATTCTGATAATAATTCCTTTGATGTGAAGCCGTAGATGATTTAGTGGAAGCTCAGAATGTTTATAACTCAAAGGAAGTTCAGTTAAGTACCTTGTTGAACCAAAAATCCAGAGTTAAGTGGTTAAAAATGGTGCATCTAACACCAACATTTTCCATACAAATTTTAAAATTAGACAAGCAAGAAACTGCATTAATGAATTGAAAGCTACCAATGGTGATATCATTTCAGACCAAGACAAAATAGCAGATGAACTGGTAAACTTTTTTGAACAAAAATTTAAATTTCAAGCAGTCACAGTTGATGAATCTTTGTTACAGCACATACCAAAAATCATCAAAGAAGATGATCAACTGATGTTAGATGTCATTCCTGAGAAGGTGGAAATTAAAACAACTATTTTCAGTATAGATCCAGATAGGTCCCCTGGACCTGATGGTTTTTCGGGTTGCATTTATAGAGCTTGTTGGTACATAATTCACAATGATGTAGTTCAAGCCATCCAATTTTGCTGGAGGAGAAGGTACATTCCTAAAGGTTTAAACTCTAACTTCTTAGTCTTTCTTCCAAAAGTAGATGATGCTAAAACTTTAAGTTAGTTCAGGCCAATTGGATTAAGTAATGTCAGTTTCAAAATTTTTACAAAGATTATTACCAATAGAATGGGGGCTTTAATGGCTAAATTAATATCTTCTCAACAAGCTGCATATGTTAAGGGTAGAAGTATTCAAGTGAATATTCTTCTAGCATCTGAAATTGTTAATGAAATGAAAAATAAGAGAAGAGGTGGTAATGTAGGTCTCAAGCTTGATATTTCACAAGCATATGATTCAGTCAGCTGCCATTTCTTATTCCAAGTACTTCAAAAATTTGGTTTTACCAACTCTTGGTGTGAATGGCTGCATACTCTTTTTAAATCTGCAAAAATCTCAGTCATGGTTAATGGTGGTCCTTGTGGCTTTTTCTCTGTTGGTAGAGGCTTAAGACAAGGACGCTATCTCCAATTCTTTTTGTCTTAATAGAAGATGTTTTAAGCAGGAATTTATCTGCATCAATCCAAGAAGGGAAGATAGCTCCAATAGTAATTAGAAATGGTATTCACTCTACACATTTATTCTTTGCGGATGATGTGTTTATCATTTTAAATGGAGCCAAAAGAAGTATTGAAAACCTTATTCAACTGTTGGAGAAATATCAAAAATGCTCAGGTCAACTTATAAACAGAGGTAAAAGTAAATGTTTTATTGATGGGACCTCAAAATTAAGGAAGAGCCAGCTCAAAGAATTGATAAATATGGAGGTTAGTGAATTCCCGGATAAATATCTAGGAGTCATTTTAACAACAAGTAGATTCAAGACTTCTACTGTGTGGCCAATGGTTGAGATGATGTAGAAAAAACTAGAAGGTTGGAAAGGGAAAATGTTATCTTTTCAAGACAGATTAGTGTTAATCAAATCTGTTCTTTGCAGTATTCCCATGTACAACATGGCTATATATAAGTGGCCAGCTTCAATCATCAAAATCTGTGAGAAGATTATCAGAAACTTCATCTGGTCTGGAGAAAGTGAAACTAGGAAATATACAATCTTATCATGGAAAAGAATATGCACTCCTTATAGTGAGGGAGGTCTTGATATTCAAAGACTTGAGGTTATCAATAAATCCCTCTAAATGAAGATGATGTGGAAGATTATTAAATCTGAGGATGAATGGGCTTTATTTTTTAAGGAAAAGTACAAGAATAAAAATGGGGTATGGAGGGATAGTTGGCAACTTTATACTCTTTGGCCAAGGCTGAGATGGGCTTGGAGTTTCTTAAAAGATGATCTGGAATGGTGCATTGGTGATGGGCATCAAATTTCTGTTTGGTTTGACATTTGGATATGGAACACTCCTTTAATTGGTTATATTCAATATGTCAAAGACAACATTCATATGAAGGTGTCTGACATCTTATATAATGGTAGTTGGTCCATACCTGCAGTCATTCAAAATGCAATTACTTCTCTCAGCTTACCAGATGTGGGTGGATAAAATGATGAACTAATCTTGCAGGGAAACATTAAAGGTGTATTCTCAGTTTTTGAAGCTGCAAATAAGTTGAGGGTAAGAGAACCTACAGTTCAATGGTCCAAATATATCTGGAATAATTTTTTTGCATCCTACCAGCAATGTTTGGAAACTTTTGCAAGTTATGAAATTGTTTCAAGGTGCTGTGTCTGTGAGGAAGATGAAGACAGTATGGATCATCTTCTATAGAAATGTAAGTTCGGTTTACATATCTGGAGTTGGTTGTGCTCTATTTTTAACTTTGCAGTTCCAAAATGCTTTGAAGACATATGGAAAAGTGCTTCTTCTAGAAGCCCTATAATACAACAAATTTGGATAATAGCTGCTTTCATCTGCCTAAAGATTCTTTGAAGGTATAGTTCCTAGTATTCAAAATTTCAAAAGCAAAATCTTGAAGTTGGTGTATGAAGGTGGAATAAGAATGAGTGGTACAAAATGAAACCAAAATTATGATATGCAAATCATTACTTTGTTCAATTAGGGTCCTAGAAACTCAAAATTTTAAAGCATTAAATCATGTCAGTGGTCTCCTCCAAGCAGTGAATTCATTATTTTTTGCTGTGATGGTGCTTCCATTGGAAATCCAGGTGCTGCAGGGTTTGGGATAGTTGCTAGGGATCATTTGTGTCAAGTTATTGGTACTTTAACTGGAGGACTGAGTACTGCAACCAACTACATTGCTGAAGTCAATGCAGTGGTCTGTGCAGCTGAACTTGCTGTGTCTTGGAAATGTCAGAAAATTATCATCACGTCACACTCTCAAACTATTATTACTGAATTTAAAAGACATCAAAGTCCATGGTTTTTCAAGATTAGATGGTTGAATGCTCTTAAACAACTACAAGAAGTTAAATTTGAACACTGCTACAGAGAAGTTAACTTCATGCAGACACCATAGCCAAAAAAGGCACTCATTTATCCGCGAAAGACAATGTCATACGGGGAGGCCTAATTTCCTTAAAAGAATTGAAATGCCCGGTGTTGAGTATTTTAGATTTT
This sequence comes from Papaver somniferum, assembly GCF_003573695.1. Lineage (NCBI taxonomy): Eukaryota > Viridiplantae > Streptophyta > Magnoliopsida > Ranunculales > Papaveraceae > Papaver > Papaver somniferum. Next base: position 211,967,325 of record NC_039358.1, read on the forward strand.
GTTAATTTTTAAGCTTAGTTCTTGGAAGATTTTTTCCTTGTAACTTTTAGCTTTAATTTGTGTTTTTTTTCCTTTGCCTTGTAATTTGACATCTTTAAATTAATATAATTGTGTGATTCAATATAAATCCTACGTGGCCTGGTTAAGGATGTCCCATTCGAGATGCTCTTATATGGCTTCATCAAAAGTATGCAAATGCCAGTTACACTTTTTGTTTTGTCTTCGATTAGGATTTTCGATGCAAGATTCATTTATAACAATCATTAGAGAAAGAAAAACTTCTCTCCCCTCTCAACAACCCTTTTTCAAAAAATAAATAAAAAAACCACAAAACTTCCCCTCTATTTGCTTCATCCTCAACGTATATTTGATTAGATTCACCGGGTAGATCTAGGTAATATTCGTAAGTATTTTTTTTATTTGTGTAAATTATTATCTATATAGTTACTACAATCCCTATTTAGGTGATTATTAGGGTTTCGTATTTGTAGTACTGTATTTTATTTTCAAATATGATAATATATTCCAACACAATTAGATCACATGTTATATATTATTATTATGATTTCATATAGCCTTTTTGAAGGCGCTTATGTCGATTGTATCAATCGTTTCAACCGTTTCTCCTAAAGTGATCCACAACAGATTGACGTACATGCTTGTGAAGATCTATGGCTATCTGATTGGATTGTGATTTCGATGTATAGTTACTCCTCTATTGGAGCATCCATGCCGGTCTTAATGAAAAAGCTATGCAAACATTTTCCGATGAAGAAAATCGATGAAAAATTCAAATGGTGGAATTTAAATTCTAACACCATCCCTTATCGATTTTCTCAGCAATATGCATGCATTTAATATACTTTTGTATTTCTATATTTATTCATGTAATTTTGTTTGGATGTACTTGATTGTCTGATTATCTAATATATAAAATTGGGTGTTCGACTCCCGTTCCTTCAAAAACATTTTTTTTTATTCAGTTTCTTCTGATTCCTTCAAATATAAACCACATTTCTTCATAGTAATTTAGTCGATGTTCACTATAATATTTTCAGATGATCGCTGATTTATAAGAAAGCGAATCTAATGTTTTTAGTTTCTTATACTATTTTAGCCGAAATTTTCAAATTTTCTCCAAATTCTTCTAAATTACTCTCCAAACCCACCGTAAATTATCCAAATTTCATTACAACTTTTCAGTCTGGCCGTCGACTACTGCAACAGTCATCTAATTTTACGATAAAATTTGATGAACTTTGTTTCTTAGTATAAACATTTTCGAATACAATTTTTCACTTTCACTGAATCTTCATATAAGCAATATTCTTAGGACCACATGGATTATTGTACTCCTCTATCATAGGCCCCTAACTATATAGATTCCATTGGAGTACCTAACTGTACACAAGTTGTAGAATGATACCTCGTAGTTGTACGTTTATGCAACTAGTCTTTTTTTTAATAGTTTTTGGAAAAGAAGATTTCCTTAAAAATAAACAAAAAAAGATAAAGAAAAAACCGAGAATTTAAAATATTGTTTACTGATGTTTCAAAGTGAACCTATTAAAATGAAATGATGAACCCTTCGAAAATAAAATAAAATGAAATGATGAATTTAGTTGCAGGAAATCCTACAGTGCATCCCTCACAAGATTTCATTAACATTCAACTCATTTTAGATTAACAATCTTAATTTTATTGATGAATCTTTGAACAATCTTACAAGAAAAGATAAAGGAATCAAGAATAACCACTGCTCTAAATTTTCTCTCTCTATTTACTTACTTCTCACTCAGAAAAGATCTCCCTTTTCCTTTACAACTGAGCGGCTATTTATAGGGAATTACATAGTGGATGACAGCTAATCTGTCCTTTATTTTCGGATATGGCTTGCGACATTCTAGCAACCTTACAAATGGTAATCTCGCAAACTCTCTAATTTTCGCAGGATCATCACATTTTTATCATGATTTAGCTGACGTCGTTTATTATATCATTTATGAAATTGTTCTGCGACACTGTTGTGTTGTTGATAATTTCGCTGAGGCATTATTGCTGCGAGATTCTGATCCTACATCTTGCCTCTTCTCATATATTCTCTGCGAAGTAGAGAATGATGTAAGAAATGCCGCAGCTGTCCATCTCTTCATATTCTGCATTTATATCACACGTATCCTTTCTTCCATCTATTTTTTGACACGTCTTCTGTAACCACTGCTTTTCAACTGCTCACGTCTTTTCGCATTAATGGTGTTTATTTCTTCGAGTAAAAAAGATCTTCTTTATACATTCTTCTCATTCTTCTTTCCATTTTCTCTTTCCCTTCTCTTTTTACTCTCTCATCTCTGCAACTCTATTGTTCTTCCGTAAGTTCTGCTACTGTAATTTTTCCTTCTTAAATCTTCTTACTTTTCATCCATTCCCATACTCTATATTCAGATATGCCTCCAAGTGGTCAAACGCATGAGAAAACTTTTAAGGAAACCCAAAAAGATCTTTCCGAGAAAGGTTTCACACTTTCTACTATTCCTGGTGAAAGTTCCAAATCAATTCTTTCTATCAAACTTTTCTTTGATCAACATTGTGATGATCAATCAATCATAGTTTCGTTGGATCAAATTCTCGCAGGTCTCCCCATTCCTCTTTATGACCCAGATATTCCTCTGTTCTATGAAATTCTCGCTCACTCGGGATTTTCGCGAGCTATCTTCCAATTGAGTGGGGATTGCATCCGTCTGATGCTGGAGTTCGCTAACCGTGGTGCTGGTAAAGGATCTCTTTACTCTAAAGAACTTAGGGATCCTAAATTCGCAGACTTGAAGATAATTGCTGAAAAATACACAGTAGCGAGTTTCTTTGAAAATTATGAATTGATCTTCATGAAGAAAGAGAATACTCGCTGGGGTATTCGCTTGAAAAGGAAAGATAATATTGATGAAGCTAAAATACTCATGCAAGACATTGATTGGCACTCTAGTAAGAACACAACTCCTCGCCAATCCAAAGATGATAAATGGTGTGTTTTTCCCTTGATGCTGAAAGGACCTTACATTGCTGGGTCAAATGTTCTTCCTGAGAATCTCGCTTCTTATAAACCTTGGATATTCTCTTGGCCCGAGAAGGATAAAGAGGTATGTTTCTACCAGTTTCACCTATTTTGCATTTCTTTATTTGTCTTTATTCTTTTAATCACTGATTCTTGCGACATTCTACAGATCCAGAAGTTGAAAGATAGCTACCATAGGACTGGGAAAGCTAGTACCTTGTTAGATCTTGGCTCATACACAAATGAGGTAAGAAATATTCTCTTATGATTTTAAATAGTATACTGTTGCCTCTATTTCTTATTTCTATCTGTGTGTGAAGATTATTGCTGAAATAAAAGAGCCTGCCAATGTTGCGAAGACTGGTGATAAAGGCAAAGATGCTCTTCGCAGAGAAAAATCCGTTCTTCCTCTCCTTCAAATATTCCTTCTCATGAAAACTCCGAGAGTGATGAGGATGATGAGGATAATGATGACCTTGCTGCAAATGAAGATTCTCCATCTGAATCTTCTATGGCTAAGCTCTCTGGCCTCTTTTCTGATTCTTGGCAAGGAATAGGAGATAATTATTTTGCTAATACCTGCAAAGATCTCGCTACGATGTACAATGTTCCTTTATTGGATGGTGATAATTCTCTTCGTGGAGTTTCTAGATCGGTGACTCCCAACTTCCTGCATTCTCTTAATAGTCTGGTATGTTTTCGTCCTTTTACTTCTTCATTATTGTATCTCAAAATCTCTTTTTATTTTAATTCTTTACACATTTTCTCGCAGGCTGGAAAAGCTTCTTTCGCTGTTGCCTCAGATCTGGAGAGGAGACGCGAAATTCTTGAAAAGAAGAATCTTCAATTTCGTGCAAAGAATGAGGAACTAGAAATTGAAGTCAAAGGTATTCGCGAGAAGGACAAACAACTAGAATTTGATTCTTCTTCGTACAAGAATAAAATCTCTAGTCTTCAGCAAGCTAATAATTAACTATATGGTATGTTACTTTTATCCTTTCCCTTCATTCATTCATCCTGTTGTTTTATCTTATTTGATTGATCCTTTTTGCAAACATTTATGGTCTTTCTGATGAAGCTACCATTCTTCGTTCATTTCCTAATGCCTTGGATAATGATACCCTTCTTGAGCGTCTTAATAAATCTTTAAATAGTTTCTCAAATGATAAAATTTCATTTGTTTCTCTAAATGAACTGAGATCCAAATTTCGCTTCTTAGAGATTGACCATAGATCTAGTTTAGGCTTAGCCAACTGATTTAAGCGTTTCTTTCTTAATTCTAAAGAGAAAATCAATGAGTTAAGAACCAAAATTAGCGGTCTCATAGATGATAAGGATCGCATCTCTGATCAAGGTGCTAAGGCTTTGGCGAAATTCCAAGAGACCCTTCTTGAAGTTCAACTTGAACAAGATGAAGCTAACCGCAAGAATACCGAGCTCTGCGAAAGAGAAAACCAATTTCGTTCTCGTCTCCTTATAAATAAAGAGGATGAATTTCTGACAGAGAAAATTTTAGATGATGCCAGAAAAGATTTAGGTGTAAATGTTAGTCTCCAAGTTGAGCATACATCCTTGATTAGAGATATGATTTCTGACAGAGAAGGTTATTAACTGTTCTTCTTCACTAATCTTTTGTTTCTTATGAATTTTCATCAAGTTATTAATTGATTGCCTTTTGCTCGCAGATTCTGAAAGTAGATATCGCGAAAGAATTGAGGAACTTGAAGCTGAAAAACAGGAACTCGCAAAGAATCTTTCTTCTCGCAACGATAAGTATTCTAGATTAAAGAATCAAATCAAGATCACTGTTGCGAACTTTAAGAACGATGCTTTGCATTTTCGCAATCAAACTATTCAAATGGTTTGTGATGACCATAGTATTCCTCACGCTGATTATCCTTGTCTCTTGGAGGACATCCCAAAGAAAATTCCTAGTCTGATCATCTCTGATAGCGAAGCTGATGATGAAAAATCTGATGGTGATGAAGGTTCTGATGGAGATAAAAGTTCTTATGCAGACGAAGAAGGGAACAAGTCTGATGAAGATGATGAAGGATCAACTAAGAAGTAGTCTTTATTTCTTTGATCTTCTGTAATACTTGTACATTTATTCCTTCTTTTTGTATATTTGGGGATTCTTTTGGTTCCCCATATTCCTTAATATATGAGTTTCTTTCATTTCGACCTGCATTCATTAAAACAATTCTTCCTTGCAATATGGTTGATCAACATAATCATTAATTTTTGAATTTTTACATAAATCTATCATGTGAATAAAAATAACATTTTCTAATTTCATCCATTCCCATACTTGCCTCTGTTATTTGTATCCGAATGAGAGATTTTGTAGATTTTTCTTATTTTCTGCCTCAACTTCGTAGTTGTTTGTGTATAATTTCGCAATCATATGCGAATTGAATTTTGATTCTTTTCAAAATCTCATCCTTGTGTGGTCTTATTTTTTTCTTCCGAGTTAAAGGTCTTATTATGCCACCTCTTGTCATTGCGACAAAATCGCAGGACGTCCTTGCACTTTCATGCAAAAACCCATTGATCTTGCCTTAACTTTTTCTTTTGTACTATGGCCTCTTCAGGAATAGTGCGACAATATGACAGGCCTAAATATTCTTGCGAAAATAAAGCCCCATTACATTGTCGTCTTGCGACGAAATCGCAGGACGTCTTCGCACTTTCATGCGAAAACCCATTGATCTCGTCTTATCTTTTTCTTTAGCATTATTGCCTCTTCAGGATTGTTGCACAAAAATGACAAGCCTTAATACCCTTGCGAGTAAAAATCCTCATGACATTTGCGTCTTTAGACACTTATCAGCTTCCTAATGGACGGTGCCGCCCTTATCTCCCCCTGGTTGCCCCTTCAGGGAGGCGTACTTCTACCATACAAGGTTAGCTCCTCTCATCCAGTCTTAACAACAAACAGTTGTTTTCGCAGCCTCTTATCCCTTTTACCTATAGGGTTTATGGTTACGAGACTGCACCCTAAGTGGGGTTTTCTTCGGGCCGAGTGCAGTATAAGCCAAGACTTGTCAAGAATGGAAAGGTATGCTCCAGACGCCCCTAGCACTCTTTACTCAACCGTGTACCTCGGCGCGTTGATCAGATTATGCACTCCTTGGGAGAGTCTGTATTACCTTAGTCGCCCAACCTAAGTCATATGCTTAAGCTGAGAATCCAAGGTGCCTCTCCCGAATGGGCTTTATTGACCCCAAATCTCCATGACTCAGGTTCCGGTGGTGGTGTAGCCATTCCCTGAGCCATGCAACAGGTACCCCATTATATGACGTACTTTAGGTCTTACATTTCCCTCTTGCGAAATTATATTCGCGAACTAGGGTGTACGCCATAAAGGTTCGCCCCTTTCTCTTTTGTCATTATTCCCTGCGAGATTCTCGCACTTCATCATATCGTATTTGCATTTCGCAATCTCAATTTTGTCATTCAATAAAATGTATTTTTGAGAATTTTATTTATTGCGAGAGTGTCGCAACAAATCAATCATTCATACATTTCTTATTTTTATTACCTTTGCCTTTCTCTGCTTTTTTTTTTTATTTTCTGCTACTGCTTCCTTGGTAGTGGTATGTTCACCATTTTTTTATTCTGAGCTAGTATTAATTTCGCATCATCTCTTCTTCTTTTCTTTCGATTGCATCCACCATCAACCTCTCACTTCTTTGTGTCTCTTTGATTTTGTGTCGCCAACTTTCCTTCTTGTTTGCTCTTCCTTCGCAGGATTCTATCTCAGTTTTGTAACACCTCTTTCCTTCAACCCAATATCCCTTTATGATTCTTACACTGCTGGGGTGAGGGAGTTTGATGCACTGGTGGAAAATTGAAGCTACACCTAGAATCCCATGTAGCCAAGGTCGACCAATTAATGCATTGTAGGGTGATTCTACATCAACGACACAGAATAGGATTTCAGAAGATATTCCCTTCTATGGAATTCGCATAGTAACCTCCCCTTTAGGATTGTTGGCCGTACCATTAAAACCATATATCTTATATGTTGATGGTATAAGATCATCATCTCTTCCTCCCATAGTTTTATAAGTATGATAAAATAAGATGTTCACGGAGCTTCCAGTATCGATTAGAATCCTATTAATTTCCCATGAATCTTCAACTTCATCATCCTCATCTTCTTTAGGTTTTGGATTAATTTCTAATTTTACTACCAATGGATTGTCATGTACCTCTCCACCTTCGGGGACTTCTTCTGAGGTAAAAGAAATAGTTTGTTTCTGTCATTCCTCTAGTGGCGAGTTTTTCGCAATATTCATAATTTCACTTCCATCATTATCTCTTGCGAACACTCTACTCAAAACATTTTCATGAAAATCTTCAATTGTCTTGTGTGAATGTACGATAGAGTGACAGAATAGATTCTTTGCCTTTGCACCAACTTCTATGAAGAATGTTTCCTTCTTTTTCATCGTGTTTGCTCTGTGATCCTCTGGTGGTGGTGGTGGCAATGGTTGAGATTGTGGGTGCCCTACCAAAAAGTTATTTAGTTTTCCTTGATCTATCATTCTCAGAATAATTCTTTTTACATTTCTGCAATTATTTGTAGTATGTCCATGAAAATGATGATAAGAACAGAACTCATGATTTCTGTGGTTTGGAGGTGGTTCCGTTCCCATGTTCCATGGTGTTGGTATATTCTCCATCAAAATTATAGCTTCCCATATTTTCTCCACACTTGCATTTAGAGGTGGCATCTTGATTTCTTCCCATACTACCGTGTGACCTCCTTGTCCTCTATTATAGTTTTGTCTTTGACCTCCATAAGTTTTTTGCGGCTGATCGAGTCTTTGAATCTTGTTATTTCCACCACGATTGTAGAAATTTATTTCTCTTTCATACTCCTCTTGATCTCGACTTCCCATAGCCACCAGCTTATGTTGATTTTTGCCCTCACCTTCTCTTGTTGTACTTGCGAAGTGCTCGCCACTGTGTTTATTAGTTTGGGTAATAAACTTGCATTCGCTGTTTGTGAACTGGTGTTCGCAACTGGGTATGATTCCATTTCATTTTGCCTTTCCTCTAGAGCAATATATTCTTCCTGAAGTTCTCGCAATTCAGTCATTGTGATCGTATTCTTGACTCTGAAAATTTGGATATACAATAGGTTGGTTGCAAACATAGCATTGATAAATGATAAGATAAGATATCTCTCATCCACACGGCCAGCCATTTCGCTACACATAGTCCTCCATCTTTTAGTTAGGTGCTTCAAACTTTCGCCAATCCTTTGTTTTAATCCAAACACGTCTTCAATACCAGGTCGCGAAGAACTATTACTTATATATTCTCCCAGGAATGTAGTCTGCAAATGATTGAAGGATGTTATTGTATTCTTTGGTAGAACTTCGAACCATTTTAACGCCTCCCCTGTTAAGCTGGATGCAAAATACTAGCATAATACGGCATCATGATTTTCCCATTGCAACATGCACCTCACGTAGGCTTTAATGTGTTGAATTGCACAAGTTGTTCCATCAAAAATGCTGGTTAATGCGGGAAAATTGCATTTCGGAGGTATTCTGTCTAGTTGTACTTCCCTTGTAAATGGAGTTTTCGCAGCTTCTTCTATAACTTCATCTAATTTTCTTCTGCCTACTTCTCCTCTATTATTTAGCATTTCTCTCATTTCTTCTAATTATTTTAAGATTTTTTTATTTACACCTGAATTTTGATCCATTGGTCTTTTTAATTTCACCTCCCTTCTTCTGCGTTCATGTCTTTCTTCTCTCGTGAAATTTTGTATTTCTTCTTCATCATCCTCATCTCGTCTTCTTCTGCGATTTTCTTCCTCATCTCTATCTTGAATTCACATATGATGAAGTCTCTCATTTTCCCCTCTATGATTATGTTCATTTCTCATCAACTCCATTCGCTGTCTTTCAGCCATCCTCTGTACTCTATCATACTCTTCATTGATATTACCGTTATTCCGATTTTGTGCTCGTCTTCTTTCTCGATTGTCGTGATTGTTCTGGCGAATTGTTTCCTGAAGCTCTTGTTCTTCCATTTCCGCTCTCAATCTTTCACGTTCGCAAATTAAACGTGCTTGTTCAGCATAATGTCTTTCAATTTCTTCTTCAATCGTTTGTTGATTTCTTTGAGCTTCTCTCTCATGTAAAATTCTCCTTCCTTCCTCTCGATTCCCTTCGCCATCTTGATTATTTCGTCCCTGACGTTGTCCATTCTCTTGATTTCTATCATTTTGCCTAGCATCAAAAGTTTCATTTTGTGGAATGTAAAGATCATCAGTCCTTTCTTTATCTTCGCGATGTTCTTCATTAGGATTTGATATTTCTTCTTGCATATTATTTCCAGCATTAATTGTGGGTGAATTTCGCCTCATCTCTCTTCTAGTCGATCTTGAATATGATTTTGTAATACTTCTCGATCTTCTACTCTGTAGTCTCATATTTTCCATCCTCAATTCATGATTTTTCCTTGATAGATTTGCACGTTCTTCTGCCTCAGCTCTTCTTTCTTCATGTATTCTTCGTCTCAACGTTTCTAACACTCCAATTTCCTCATCTCCATGAATTATTCCTTCATCTTCTTCTTGATTTCTCTCTTCCTGTCTATGATTTCTGGTTTGTTGCTCTTCTTCTACTTCTTCTGCTGAATTTGATTGCCAAGTGTGTATAATCACCCTATCATAATTTGTATTCCTTCCTTGTACTAGCGTTTGTTGAACTGGTGGTTGAATTTGATTTTATCCATTATTTCTCATTTTAGTAGATTCTCCCATTTTACTTCTTTCCCTTCCATCAATTCTCTTGCTTCAACTAACAGTAGTTGGTTGTTCTGATGTATTTCTTCTTCTAGCCATTTCTTCAATGTTAACGAATTACAATAGATTATGTAAAATTCTTAACCAATTACTCCAAATCTTCACAAATCTCAATATTAATCTTCAATTATTTTTAGAATAATCTTCAATCTCCCCCTCCCTGTTTCTAGCGCCATTATGTAGTTGCAGGAAATCCTACACTACACACCTCTCAAGATTTCATTAACATTCAACTCATTTTAGATTAACAATCTTAATTTTATTGATGAATCTTTGAACAATCTTACAAGAAAAGATAAAGGAATTAAGAATAACCACTGCTCTAGATTTTCTCTCTCCTATTTACTTACTTGTCACTCAGAAAAGATCTCCCTTTTCCTTTACAACTGAGCGGCTATTTATAGGGAATTACATAGTGGACGACAACTAATCTGTCCTTTATTTTCGGATATGTCTTGAGACATTCTCGCAACCTTACAAATGTTAATCTCGCAAACTCTCTAATTTTCGCAGGATCATCACATTGTTCTCATGATTTAGCTGCCGTCGTTTATTATGTCATTTCTGAAATTGTTCTGCGACACTGTTGTGTTGTGTTGTTGATAATTTGGCTGAGGCATTATTGCTGCGAGATTCTGATCCTACGATGAAAAGTATAAAACAAATTAACGTGATCCGTAATATATGGTAAACTTGTTGGAAAATCGTTTATTCTTCTTCTCTTTGTTTTTGATAATATTTACGAAGTGTAGTTACCATGGTAGGTCAACCAATTAGAAAATCTTACCTCCTATCGTTTATTAAAGGAGTTGTTGACATTGAAGAGGCAAGAGTTAAGAATATATTTCTATATTCAGATAAATTGCAGTTAAAGCTTGCTTATTAGACGGATCAGATGACTCATGCGATTTTGGTTTCTTGTTTTCATTGTCGTTGTCGTCTTTTTCTTTCATTTTCTATTGCACGGGGATTCCTATTAATAAATCAATCCCGGATTATACTGAAACGTTGCCTCCGCATCTCTTACACCCTTCTTGGTCTCTTCGAGGGGTACGACAACCTGCTTAACAAGATACCGGGGAAGATGAAGTACCAATTTTACCTTAAGAACAATGGTTAAATATACTGGAAGAGGAAACCATTAGCATTTAAATAGAATCGCCAACAAAATGATAAATACCTGAAAAAAGTTGGCGCTTATAGTTGATTCGTGTAACTTTTTAAAGGATGATAATTTGATTGATAAGCTTTTGCACTTGTATCATTAATTATTAACCTGAAGTTTAAGCTCTGAAGAGGAAAGGTCCACGCCAGAAGTGTGAGGAGCACACGCCAGATATTAACTTAGAAGAGAAGTGTGAGGAGCACGCGCCAGATATCAGCTTAGCAGAGAAGTGTGTAGCACATCGGTCACAGAAGTCTTAGCTCTGCCCAAGAAATTGACTCAAATCCTTAGAGAATAACGACTTTTGTTTTCTTTTTCCTTTTTCTAACGAGGAAATAATAACTCCGGTATAAATTGCATCTTTCCATTCTCACCTTGTTCTTTTTTCTTTCTTTTTATTTTAGGTGTTATTTATCCTTACCCCTCTTGTATTATTGTAATTAATCATCTTATTAATGCTTTTCTTCTTTTTAGGAAAAATGATTTATAATTTCGTCTATTTTATAGGTAAAAATTATCCACAATGCTATATAACCCCGCTTAATAACAACCGACTAACATCGATTCTGGTGTGACCATTTACACATCAGAAAGAAAATGTTTCTAAATTTAATGCTTCACTTTAAAATTTACAAAAAACTAACATAAAATAATAAGTAAATAAATAAATGAAAATACTTATTAGTTTTTCCTCTTAATTCTATTTCGTCGGCACAGTGTGCAATCCTGATCATCGTACATGTTGCAGGAAATCCTATACTACACCCTCATAAAATTTCATTAACATTCAACTCATTTTTGGATTAACAATCTTAATTTTATTGATGAATCTTTGAACAATCTTACAATAAAAGATAAAGGAATTATTCAAGATTTTCTCTCTCCTATTTACTTGCTTCTCACTCAAAAAAAATCTCTCTCTTTTTCTTTACAACTGAATGACTATTTATAGGGAAATACATAGTGGATGACAGCTAATCTGTCCTTTATTTTCGGATATGGTTTGTGACATTCTCGCAACCTTACAAATGTTAATCTCGCAAACTCCCTAATTTTTGCAGGATCATCACATTTTTCTCATGATTTAGCTAACGTCGTTTATTATGTCATTTCTGAAGTTGTTTTGCGACACTGTTGTATTGTGTTGTTAATAATTTCGCTGAGGCATTATTGCTGCGAGATTCTGATCCTACATCTTGCCTCTTTTCATATCTTCTCTGCGAAGTAGAGAACGATGTGAGAAATGCCGCAGCTGTCCATCTCTTCATATTTTGCATTTATCACACGTATCTTTTCTTCCATCTATTTCTTGACACGTCTTCTGTAACCGCTGCTTTTCAACCGCTCACGTCTTTTCGCATTAATGGTGTTTATTTCTTCGAGTAAAAAAATCTTCTCTATATATTCTTCTTACTCTTCTTTCCATTTTCTTTTTACTTTCTCTTTTCTTTTTACTTTCTCATCTCTGCAACTCTATTGTTCTTCCGTAAGTTCTGCTACTGTAATTTTTCCCTCTTAAATCTTCTTACTTTTCATCCATTCCCATACTCATATTCAGATATGCCTCCAAGCGGTCAAAAACATGAAAAAACCTTAAAGGATGTTCAAAGAGATCTTGCTGAGAAGGGTTTCACACTTTCTACCATTCCTGGTGAAAGTGCCAAGTCAATTCTTCCTATCAAACTTTTCTCTGATCAACATTGTGATGATCAATCAATCATAATTTCGCTGGGTCAAATTCTCGCAGGTCTCCCCATTCCTATTTATGACCCAGATATTCCTATGTTTTATGAAATTCTTGCTCACTCGGGGTTTTCGCGAGCTATCTTCCAATTGAGTGGGTATTGCATCCGTCTGATGCTCGAGTTCGCTAACCGTGGTGCTGGTAAAGGATCTCTTTATTCTAAAGAACTTAGGGATCCTAAATTCGTAGACTTGGAGATAATCGCTGAAATATACACAGTAGCGAGTTTCTTTGAGAATTATGAATTGATCTCCATGAAGAAAGAGAATACTCGCTGGGGTATTCGCTTGAAAAGGAAAGAACACAACCCCTCGCCAATCCAAAGATGGTAAATGGTGCGTTTTTCCCTTGATGTTGAAAGGACCTTACATTGCTGGGTCAAATGTTCTTCCTGAGAATCTCGCTACTTATAAACCTTGGATATTCTCTTGGCCCGAGAAGAAGAAAGAGGTATGTTTCTTCCAATTTCGCCCACTTTACATTTCTTTATTTATCTTTATTCTTTTGTTCGCTGACTCTTGCGAAATTCTACAGATCCAGAAACTGAAAGATAGTTATCACAGGACTGGTAGGGATAGTACCTTGTTAGCTCTTCGCTCATACACAGATGACGTAAGAAATATTCTCTTATGATTTTAAACAATATATTGTTGCCTCTATTTCTTATTTTTATCTGTGTGTGAAGGTTATTGCTGAAATGGAAGAGCCTGCCAATATTTTGAAGACTGGTGATAAAGGCAAAGGTGCTCTTCGCAAGGAAAAACCAACTGCTCCTCCTTCAAAGAAGAGAAAAATCCGTTCTTCTTCTCCTTCAAATACTCCTTCTCATGAAAACTCCGAAGTGATGAGGATGATGAGGATAATGATGACCTTGTTGCAAATCCAGATTCTTCATCTGAATCTTCTATGGCTAAGATCTCTGGCATCTTTTCTGATTCTTGGCAAGGAATGGGAGATAGTCAACTCGCTAATACTTGCAAAGCTCTCGCTACGATTTGAGATGTTCCTTTATTGGATGGTGATAATTCTCTTCGCGGAGTTTCTAGATCGGTGACTCCCAACTTCCTGCATTCTCTTAATAGTCTGATATGCTTTCGTCTTTTTACTTCTTCATTATTGTAACTCAAAATCTCTTTCTATTTTAATACTTTTTACATTTTCTCGCAGGCTGGAAAAGCTTCTTTCGTTGTTGCCTCAGATCTGGAGAGAAGACGCGAAATTCTTGAAAAGAAGAATCTTCAATTTCATTCAAAAAATGAGGAACTGGAAGTTGAAGTCAAAGTCTTCGCGAGAAGAACAAACAACTAGAATTGATTCTTCTTTGCACAAGAATAAAATCTCTAGTCTTAAGCAAGCTAATAATCAACTCTATGGTATGTAACTTTTCTCTTTTCCCTTCATTCATTCATCCTGTTATGTTATCTTATTTGATTGATCCTTTTTGCAGACATCTATGGTATTTCTGATGAAGCTACCATTCTTCATTCATTTCCTAATGCCTTGGATAATGTTACCATTCTTCAGCATCTTAATAAATCTTTAAATAGTTTCTCAAATGATAAAATTTCATCTCTTTTTCTGAATGAACTGAGATCCAAATTTCGACTCTTAGAGATTGACCATAGATCTCGGAAGGTTATTAACTGTTCTTCTTCATTAATCTTTTGTTTCTTATGAATTTTCATCAAGTTATTAATTGATTTCCTTTTGCTCGCAGATTCTGAAAATAGATATCGCGAAAGAATTCAGGAACTTGAGGCTGAAAAATAGGAACTCGCAAAGAATCTTTCTTCTCGCAACGACTAGTATTCTAGATTAAAGAATCAAATCAAGATCACTGTTGCGAACTTTAAGAACGATGCTCTGCATTTTCGCAATCAAACTATTCAAATGGTTTGTGATGACCATAGTATTCCTCACTCTGATTATCCTTCTCTTTTGGAGGAGATCCCAAAGAACATTCCTAGTCTGACCATCTCTGATAGCGAAGCTGATGATGAAGAATCTGATGGTGATGAAGGTTCTGATGGAGATAAAAGTTCTGATGCAGACGAAGAAGGGAACAAGTCTGATGAAGATGATGAAGGATCAACTAAGAAGTAGTCTTTATTTCTTTGATCTTCTGTAATACTTGTACATTTATTCCTTCTTTTTGTATATTTGGGGATTCTTTTGGTTCCCCATATTCCTTAATATATGAGTTTCTTTCATTTCGACCTGCATTCATTAAAAAAATTCTTCCTTGCAATATGGTTAATCAACATAATCATTAATTTTTGAATTTTGCGTAAATCTATCATGTGGAGACAAATAAAATTTTCTAATTTCATTCATTCCCATACTTGCCTCTGTTATTTGTATCCAAATGAGAGATTTTGCAGATTTTTCTTATTTTGTGCCTCAACTTCGCAGTTGTTTATGTATAATTTCGCAATCATATGTGAATTGAATTTTGATTCTTTTCAAAATCTCATTTCTGTGTGGTCTTATTTTTCCTTCCTAGTTAAAGCTCTTTTTATGCCACCTCTTGTTATTGCGACAAAATCGCATGACGTCCTTGCATTTTCATGCAAAAACCCATTAATCTTGCCTTAACTTTTTCTTTTGTATTATTGCCTCTTCAGGAGTGTTGCGACAATATGACAAGCCTAAATATTCTTGCGAAAATAAAGCCCCATTACATTGCCGTCTTGCGACGAAATCGCAGGACGTCTTCGCACTTTCATGCGAAAACCCATTGATCTCTTCTTATCTTTTTCTTTTGTATTATTGCCTCTTCAGGATTGTCGCACAAATATGACAAGCCTTAATATCCTTGCGAATAAAAAGCCTCATGACATTTGCGTCTGAAGACACTTATCAGCTCCCTAATGGAGGGTGCCGCCCTTATCTTCCCCCTGGTTGGCCCTTCAAGGAGGCGTACCTCTACCATACAAGGTTGGCTCCTCCCATCTGGTCTTAATAACAACCAGTTGTTTTCGCAGCCTTTTATCCCCTTTACCTATAAGGCTTATGGTTATGAGACTGCACCCTAAGTGGGGTTTTCTTCGGGCCGAGCGAAGTATAAGCCAAGACTTGTCAAGAATGGCAAGGTACGCTCCGGACGCCCTTGGCACTCTTGACTCAACTGTGTACCTCAGCTCCTTGGTCAGATTCTGCACTCCTTGGGAGAGTCCTTATTACCTTAGTCACCCAACTTAAGTCATATTCTTAAGTTGAGAATCCAAGGTGCCTCTCCCGGATGGGTTTTATTGACCCCAAATCTCCATGACTCAGGTTCCGGGAGCGGTGTAGCCTTTCCCTAAGCCATGCAACAGGTACCTCCTTATATGACGTACTTTAGGTCTTACATTTGCCTCTTGCGAAATTGTATTCGCGAACTAGGGTGTACGCCATAAAGGTTCGCCCCATCTCTTTTGTCACTGTTCTCTGATTGTCTTTTGTAGAATTCATTATCTCTGCGAGATTCTCGACATCACCATATCGTATTTGCACTTCTCAATCTCTTTTTTATCATTCAGTAAAATGTACTTTTGAGAATTTTATTTGTTGCGAGAGTGTCGCAAAAAATCAATCATTCATACACTTCTTATTTTATTACCTTTGCCATTCTCTGCTTCTTTGTTATTTTCTGCTACTGGTTCCTTGGTGGTGGTGTGTTCACCATTTCTTATTCTGATCTAGCATTAGTGTCGCAACATTTCTTCTTCTTTTCGTTCGATTGCATACACCATCAATCTCTCACTTCTTTGTGTCTCTTTGATTTTGCGTCGCCAACTTTCCTTCTTGTTTGCTCTTCCTTCGCAGGATTCTACCTCAGTTTCGTAACATTTCTTTCCTTTAAGCCAATCTCCTTTTATGATTCCTATACCACTGGGGTGAGGGACTTTGATGCATTGGTGGAAAGTTGAAGCTACACCTAGAATCCCATGTAGCCAAGGTCGACCAATTAATGCATTGTAGGGTGACTCTACGTCAACAACACATAACAGGATTTCAGAAGATATTCCTTTCAATGGAATTCGCATAGTAACCTCCCCTTTAGGCTTATTGGCAGTACCATTAAAACCATATATCTTATATGTAGATGGTATAAGTTCATCATCTCCTCCTCACATAGTTTTATAAGTATGATAGAATAATATGTTCACAGAGCTTCCAGTATCGATTAGAATCCTATTAATTGCCCATGAGTCTTCAGCTTCATCATCTTCATCTTCTTTCGGTTTTGGACTAATTTCTAATTTTACCACTAATGGATTGTCATGTACTTCTCCACCTTCAGGGACTTCTTCTGCGGTAAAAGAAATAGTCTGTTTTTGCCATTCCTCTAGCGGCGAGATTTTCGCAATATTCATAATTTCTCTTCCATCACTGTCTCTTGCGAACACTCTACTCAAAACATTATCATGAAAATATTCAACTGTCTTGTATGAATGTACGATAGAGTGACAGAATAGATTTTTTGCTTTTTCTCTAACTTCTACGAAGAATGTTTCCTTCTCTTTTACCGTGTTTACTCTGTGATGCTCTGTTGGTGGTGGTAGTAATGGTTGATATTGTGGGTTCCCTACCAGAAAGTGGTTTAGTTTTCCTTGATCTATCTTTCTCAGAATAATTCTCTTTATATTTTTGCAATCATTTGTAGTATGTCTGTGAAAATGATGATAAGAACAGAACTCATGACTTCTGCGGCTTTGAGGTGGTTTCGTTCCCATGTTCCATGGTGTTGGTATATTCTCCATCAAAATTATAGCTTCCCATATTTTCTCCACACTTGCATTCAGAGGTGGCATCTTGATTTCTTCCCATACTACCTTGTGACCTCCCTGTCCTCTACTATAATTTTATCTTTGACCTCCATAAGTTTCTTGCGGATGATAAAGTCTTTGAATCTTATTATTTCCACCACGATTGTAGAAATTTCTTTCTCTTTCATACTCCTCTTGATCTCGGCTTCCCGTAGCCACCAGTTTCTGTTGGTTGTTGCCCGTAACCTTTTCTTGTTGTACTTGCGAAGTGCTCTCCACTGTGTTTATTAGTTTAGGTAATAAGCTTGCATTCGCTGCTTGTGAATTGCTGTTCACAACTGGGTATGATTCCATTTCATTTTGTCTTTCCTCTAGAGAAATGTACTCTTCTTGAAGTTCTCGCAGTTCGGTCATTGTGATGGTGTTCTTGACTCTGAAAATTTGGACATATAATAGATTGGTTGCGAACATAGCATTGATAAATGACAAGATAAGATATCTCTGATCCACACGGCCAGCCATCTCACTACACATAGTCCTCCACCTTTTGGTCAGATGCTTCATACTTTCGCCAATCCTTTGTTTTAATCCAAACACATCTTCAATACCAGGTCGCAAGCATTATTACTTATATATGCCCCCAAGAATGTGGTCTCCAAATGATTGAAAGATGTTATTGTATTTTTTGGTAGACCTTCGAACCATTTTAACGCCTCTCCTGTTAGACTGGATGCAAAATACTTGCACAATACGGCATCATGATTTTCCCACTGTAACATGCATCTCACATAGGCTTTAATGTGTTGAATTGCACAAGTTGTTCCATCAAAGATGTTGGTTAATGCGGGCAAATTTCATTTCGGAGGTATTCCTCCTAGTTGTACTTCTCTTGTAAATGGAGTTTTCGCAGCTTCTTCTATAGCTTCATCTAATTGTCTTCTGCCTACTTCTCCTCTATTATTTAACATTCCTCTCATTTCTTCCAATTTGTTTAATATTTTTTCATTTACGCCTGAATTTTGATCCATTGGTATTTTGAATTTCGCCTCCCTTCTTCTGCGTTCATGTCTTTCTTCTCTCGCGAAATTTTGCATTTCTTCTTCATCATCCTCATCTCTTATTCTCCTGCGATTCTCTTCCTCATTTCTATCTTGAATTCACATATGATGATACCTTTCATTTTCCCCTCCATGATTTTGTTCATTTCTTATCAATTCCATTCGCTGTCCTTCATCCATCCTTTGTACTCTATCATACTCTTCATTGAGATTACCGTTACTCCGGTTTTGTGTACGCCTTCTTTCTCGATTGTCGTGATTGTTCTGGCGAATTGTCTTCTGAAGCTCTTGTTCTTCTATTTCCTCTCTCAATCTTTCACGTTCGCAAATTAAACGTTCTTGTTCAACATAATGTCTTTCAATTTATTCTTCAATCGTTTGTTGATTTCTTTGAGCTTCTCTCTCATGTAAAATTCTCCTTCCTTCCTCTCGATTCTCTTCGCCATCTTGATTATTTCGTCCCTGACGTTGTTCATTCTCTTGATTTCAATCATTTTTCCTATCATCAAAAGTTTCATTTTGTGGAACGTAACAATCATCAGTCCTTTCTATATCTTCGCGATGTTCTTCATTAGGATTTGGTATTTCTTCTCGAATATTATTTTCAGCATTAACTGTGGGTGAATTTCTCCTCATTTCTCTTTTAGTCGATCTTGAATATGATCTTGTAATACTTCGATCTTCTACTATGTAGTCTCATATTTTCCATCCTCAATTCGTGACTTTGCCTTGTTAGATTTGCACTTTCTTCCGCCTCAATTCTTCTTTCTTCATGTATTCTTCGTCTCAGCGTTTCTAACGCTCCAATTTCCTCATCTCCATGAATTATTCTTTCATTTGTTTCTTGATTTCTCTATACCTGTCTATGGTTCCTAGTTTGCTGCTCTTCTTCTATTTCTTCTGCTGAATTTGATCGCCAAGTGTGTATGCTCACTCTATCATAATCCATAGTCCTATTTTGTACCGGTGTTTGTTGAACTGGTTGTTGAATTTGATTTTTCTCCACCATTTCTCCTTCTGGTAGAATCTCCCATTTCACTTCTCCCCCTTCCAGCAAGTCTTTTACTTCTTCTTCTAGCAGTTGTCGGTTGTTCCGATACATTTCTCCTTCTAGCCATTCTTTCAATACTAACAAATTGTAAGAGATTACGTAAGTTTTTTCACCAATTACTTTCAATTCTAATAAATCACAATATTAATCTTCAACTTTTTCTAGAACAATCTTCAATCTTCAACTCCCTATTTCTAGCGCCATTATGTAGTTGCAGGAAATCCTACACTACACCCCTCATAAGATTTCATTAACATTCAACTCATTTTTGGATTAACAATCTTAATTTTATTGATGAATCTTTGAGCAATCTTACAAGAAAAGATAAAGGAATTAAGAATAATCACTACTCAAGATTTTTTTTCTCTTATTTACTTGCTTCTCACTCAAAAAAGATCTCTCTCTTTTTCTTTACAACTGAATGACTATTTATAGGGAAATACATAGTGGATGACAGCTAATCTGTCCTTTATTTTCGGATATGGTTTGCGACATTCTCGCAACCTTACAAATGTTAATCTCGCAAACTCCCTAATTTTCGCAGGACCATCACATTTTTCTCATGATTTAGCAAACGTCGTTTATTATGTCATTTCTGAAATTGTTCTGTGACACTGTTGTGTTGTGTTGTTAATAATTTCGCTGAGGCATTATTGCTGCGAGATTCTGCTCCTACAGTACATACTGTTTGTATTCGAACAAATCTAATTTAGGTTATTGAACAGTGAATGAAAATTCTTCAATGATGTGATAATTAAGTCTAACATCATGAAAAAGCAAGTCTTCTTTAATCTTTCAATTTGTTATGATAGGAATTTCAAATTTCATCATTGTTAATGGTTGCCCTCCATTAATTGCCAACACAATTACTTATTCATCTTAGTGGAGATAGTATCATCTATAAAAATCAAAATCAGTACGAAGAAACTATTTAATTAAGCCTCTAATTAAAATAAATTAGAATGACTGACTAGAATTATTAATTGCTTATAACATTTGATCTGATTAATAGAAATAGAGATGGAAAAAAGTGGGATGGTCAATTTGAGTAAAATTAAATATCCCATACTTTATTTTTTTTCCAATTTTTAAACCCGATTGTTTGTTTATTATGATCCTTAATAATAAAATTAATCTAGGGTTTCAAATCCTGATTTTGCTGTGAAGAAGAACAGTTTGTACTTTCCGTTATTCCTCATTCTTTTCTGTAAATCCAACGGGTGACTGGTTTTATTATTTTTTATTTTCATTATCATTTATTACTGTGACGTGTTACTTCCTATTTCCGCCAAATCATTGCCATACCAACATTAGCGTTCAAGCAGCTGTTAGTTGGTTGTTCAAGTAGCACGACTAAGAAATTATAAAGTGAAAGTGTCATTTTTCTTCAAACAAAGGTAATTTTATCTTGCTTTAGAAACTAATTAATTAATAATTTTGGAGGAATCAACAATTTCCTTTTCCTTTTTCATCTCAGGATTCTAGTTATAGCAACTCGGAATACGGGAAATGTTCGGGACGATAAACATATGAGTTCGAGACGATAAACATATGAGTATTATTCGTTTTAGCGAATGTAAATTCGGTCCACTCTTCGGTCAACAGTTCATGATTCAGAGATAATTCGGAATGACAAATGTATGTTTATAATTCGTTTTAGGAACATAAATTCGGCACACAAAACAATAACATGTAATAAGATCATTTTTAATATAATCTCGCATTAGGTAGTATGATTGTATGATTTAAAGGAACTATAAAATGACATGCAATGTCATAAGCAAATAACATCTATCATTTTCTTTTGAGAAATTGGGCCAATTGCCCAAATATTTTTAAAACACGGTTCTAATGGACGAGTAAAAATTAGTATGGCTGAAATGGACACAAAAAAAAATAGCAAGAATAAATCTGAATTCATCCTGGTTTAAAATTAAAAAATAGCAAGCGTGAAACTGGATGTATCCTGATGTAAATTAAAAATAAGAAAAATTATTTGAAAATGGGTAGGATGAAACTGTTTACATCCCGACTATTTTTACATTCTCGACTTCTCGTCCATTTAAACAGTATCAAATTTTACATGTCTTTTTCACCCAAGAATTGTCGTTATTGGGTTAATTGACCAATTTTGTGCTTTTTTTAGGTTGGTGGTGTATGGCTAAGATTGGTATATGTAAAATCTTTAAAATAAAAAATAGGATAAAAAATTGTTGAAGAATAAACCAAGATACTATGAAGAAGAAAGAAGGGATCAACAAGTATTGTTGATACAAGTAGTATGGATCAACTATGAGAGTTGACAGAATGAGGTTGGATCAACTGGTACAGTTGACACGATGTGAATGGATCAACAAGTATTGTTGATACGGTGGTACGGTATTTAGAAGTTTACTTGGGTTGCAAGTATTATTGGTTTTAAGAGTTTGTTTATGTGAGAATTGTATAAAAGTTTCTTTGTTAGAATTTGATTATGTTAGGAAAGTCTTTTTACTTGAGAGTCAAGTTTGTTAGTCATATAATTAGGCTGTTGAACCATGAGTCGAATTACATCAATTAAAAGAAGTTTGTTTGAGTTTAGTTCTGTGTTCTTTTCATTAAGTCTTTGATATCAGATTTTCTACATCTGGTATCAGAGCACTGGTATCAGGTTCTAGGGCTGTGGGTATGAGAGTTTGAAGTTAAAGAAGATAACGAGTTTAAGTTCGATTAAGGTACCAGTGTTTGAAGGTAAAAACTTTGAAAATAGGAGGTTGCAGATGGAGAATATTTTTACATACCAGGAGGTATGGGATATTGTGAAAGATGGTTATGCTGAACCAGCAGAAGGAGTAGTACTTGAAGGAGCTGCGCTAACTCTATTAACTGAAAACAGAAAGAATAATTCTAAAGATACATATATTCTTCATCAGGGTATTCATGAATCTCTCATGGACAGATTATCTATATTAAGCAAATTAAAGAATCATGGGATGGTTTGGTTAGATATTACACAGGGTCTGACAAGGTCAAAAAGGTTAGAATGCAAACCCTAAAGAGAAAGTATGAATTATTACAGATGGAAAGTACTGAAACAATATCATATTTTTTCTCAAAGACTTTGAATCTTGTCAATGAGATGCAGGCTAATGGTGATACTGTATAAGATTCAACAGTTGTTGAGAAGATATTAAGAAGTTTGCCTGAGAAATTTGAATTAAAGGTGACTGCTATACAGGAATGCAACACAGTTGCAAATATGAATCTTAATGAGTTATTGGGTTCAATACAAGCCTATGAACAAAGATTGTTAGAGAAGACAGTTATTGCAAAACAAGTTGAAGAAGCACTTCAAAGTCAAGTTAGCTGAAGAAGTAACCAAGGAAAACCTAATACTGGAAGGTTTCAAGGAAGATATAACAATGGAGGAAGATCTAATATTGGAGGTTATCAAGGAAGAAAACCAGTTGATAGATCAAAAGTTCAGTGTTACAACTGTGGAGATTTTGGGCACTTTGCTCCAGAGTGTCCAAAACCTAGAAACACTACTGAAAATAATTATAAATCAAATTTCAAAGCTAATATTGCTGAAAGTCAAGAAGAAGAAGAAGCAGAAGAGCAGAAGGCTGAAACCATGTTACTAGCATGTCATACAACAGAAGAACAACCTAACCTTAAGTGGTATTTAGATACATGTTGCAGCAATCATATGTGTGGAATAAAAGATTTGTTTGATAAGCTTGATGAGTCTGTCAAATCAACAGTAAAGTTTGGCAACAGTTCTACAATTCCAGTCATGGGAAAAGGAAGAATTGGAATTGTTCTTAAGAATGGTTCAAAAGCATATATCAAATGTGTTTTATGTACCAGGTTTACATCAAAACTTGCTGAGTATGGGCCAACTATCTGAAAGAGGATACTCTGTGAATATTTATAATGGTTTGTGTTTCATCAGAGATAGAAGAAGAAGATTGATTGCTAAAGTACAGATGACCAAAAACATGTTATTTCCTTTGAATATTCAGCATCAAAAGGAAAGTTGTTACAGTACTAGTGTGCATAATGATACTTGGTTATGGCAAAAGAGGATGGGACATGTGAACTTTAATAGTTTACAAACTTTAGCAAAGAAGGAGATGGTGTCAGGATTACCTTTCATTCAAATTCCAGAATCAAGATGTGAGAATTGTATCTTTGGCAAGCAACATAGAGATCCATTTCAAGTTAACAAAGCTAGAAGAGCTGAACAACAGTTGAAGATCATTCACAGTGACTTGTGTGCTCCTATAGAAGTTACATCGCATGGAGGTAATAACTATTTCATAACTTTCATTGATGATTTTAGTAGGAAAGCATGGGTATATTTACTTAAGAAAAAGAGTGATGCTTTTCATGCTTTTAAAAGTTTCAAAGCATATGCTGAGAAACAAATTGGTAAAAACATCAAGATATTAAGAACTTATAGAGGGACAGAATATAATGTTGTTGATAATTTCATGGAAGAACATGGTATTCTACATCAGCTAATAACAAGATATACACCTCAACAGAATGGTGTAGCTGAAAGAAAGAACAGAACCATAATGGATATGGCAAAAACTATAAGAAGAACAAAAGATTTACCAAAGAATTTCTGGGGTTATGCAGTTGATACAACAGTGTATCTACTTAACATATGTCCTACAAATAATTTAAATAACAAGACACCAGAAGAAGCATGGAGAGGAGTAAGACCAAGTGTTAGACATCTGAGAATTTTTGGGTGCATTGCACATGCACATGTGCCAAAAGAATTGAGAAAGAAGCTGGATGATAAGAGTGAAAAATGTATTCTTGTTGGTTACAATTCAGTGACTAAAGGATACAAGCTATATAACCCAGAAAATAGAAAGATAATTATAAGTAGAGAAGTGATATTTGATGAAGATTCACAATGTAATTGGAATAATGGATCAACAATCAATGTTGATCCTCATAACAATGGATCAACAAGGGATGTTGATCCACCTGCTGCTGTCAGAACAGTTCCAATTGTAGTTGAGGAAGAAGTGCAAGCTCAAGAAAATGTAGAAGAACAACATGAAGAAGCAAGAACTGAAGCAATAACACAACAAGAAAATACAAGACCAAGAAGAAAATATATCATACCTGCTAGGTTGAATGATTTGTTGTATCAAGAGATGATGAAGATACTAATGATGAAGTAATGAATTTTGTATTATTTGGAGATTGTGATCCTGTAGCTTATGAAGAAACTTCTAAAAAACAAGGTTGGATTCAATCCATGAATGAAGAATTGGAGTCAATTGAGAAGAATAATACTTGGGAACTAACAACACTTCCACCAGGTAAAAAACCTATTGGTGTTAAGTGCGTTTACAAAACAAAATACAAGTCAAATGGTGAAATAGAAAGACCGAAAGCAAGGTTAGTAGCTAAGGGTTATAGACAAAGACAAGGAGTTGATTATTCAGAAGTATTTGCACCAGTTTCAAGACTTGATACGGTAAGGATGATCATTGCTTTGGCTGCACAAAAGCATTGGAGGATATTTCAGATGGATGTGAAGTCAGCATTCTTGAATGGAGTATTGGAAGAAGAAGTCTATGTAGAGAAACCAGCTGGCTACATTATGGAGGGGAAGGAGAATGAAGTATACAAGCTAAACAAAGCTTTGTATGGTTTGACACAAGCACCAAGAGTTTGGTATACAAGAATAGATTCTTATTTTCTTGAGAAAGGATTTACAAGATGTCCACATGAGTATACTCTATATTTGAAAGCTGATACTCTTGGCAATCATATTATAGTATGTTTGTATGTGGATGATCTCATATTTACTGGAAATAGTTCTGAGATGATTAATGAATTCATGGAAGATATGGTGAAGGAATTTGAAATGACAGATCTTGGTTTGATGTCATATTTTCTTGGTATTGAAGTACAACAAACTGAAAGAGGAATTTTTATTAATCAACAAAGGTATGATGAAGGAACTTTGAAGCGTTTCAAGAGGGATAATTGTAATCCAATTTTAACACCAGTAGAAGAGAGACTGAAGTTAACAAAAGATGGATCAGGAGAGCTTGTGAATTCAACAGAATTTAAAGGTCTTGTTGGATGTTTGAGATATTTGACTGCTACAAGACCTGATATCATGTATGCAGTTGGGTTGGTTAGCAGGTTCACGGAATCTCCTAGACAATCACATTTACAAGCTGGAAAACGTATTATGAAGTATGTAAAAGGAACAACAAGCATGGGAATCTTCAATACTATTTCAGAAGATCCAAAGTTGGTTGGTTTTACTGATAGTGATTGGGCTGGAGATACAGAAGGAAGAAAAAGTACATCAGGTTATGGTTTTCAGCTGGGAACTGGTTTTTTCTCTTGGTCATCTAAGAAGCAACAAGTTTTTGCATTATCTACAATAGAAGCTGAGTATATAGTTGCTAGAAACTGTGCTACACAGGCTGTATGGTTAAGAATGATGCTGAAGTCATTGTTTCAAGAACAAACAACACCAACAACAATAGTTTGTGATAATAAGTCGACAATTTCATTAACTAAGAATCCTGTGCTTCATGGGAGAAGTAAATACATTGATATTAAGTATCATTACATCAGAGAGCTTGTTAGTAACAAGGAGATAGTTGTGGAGTATGTTGAAAGTGAAGAACAAGTGGCTGATATTTTCACCAAGTCTTTGAAGTCTAACACTTTCATTTAATAACGTGGAAAGCTAGGAATGATTAGCAAAGAGTATCTTGGTTTAAGGGAGGATGTTGAAGAATAAACCAAGATACTATGAAGAAGACATAAGGGATCAACGAGAATTGTTGATACAAGTAGTATGGATCAATTATGAGAGTTGACAAAATGAGGTTGGATCAACTGGTATAGTTGACAGATGTGAATGGATCAACAAGTATTGTTGATACGGTGGTACGGTATTTAAAAGTTTACTTGGGTTGCAAGTATTACTGTTTTAAGATTTTGTTTACGTGAGAATTGTCTAGAAGTTTCTTTGTTAGAGTTTGATTATGTTAGGAAAGTCTTTTTACTTGAGAGTCAAGTTTGTTAGTCATATAAATAGGTTGTTGAGCCATGAGACGAATTACATCAATTAAGAGAAGTTTGTTTGAGTTTAGTATGTGTTCTTTTCATTAAGTCTTTGATATCAAATTTTCTACAAAAATGGTAATTCAGTGATGATGTGGCAGACGGTATAGTTCGGTAATTCATAAATGCGCACATAGTTCGTTTAGGCTGAAAATTCGCAAATCTAAGTCGGGACTCCGAAAATACGGTCGATGTGTACAGACTCGAATGATACGGACGGATTCACGAATTATGCAGATATAGGATTCGAGTGATACAAACAGATTCACGAATGATGCAGATATAAGATTCGAATGATACAGACGGATCACAAATTATGCAGATATAATTCACGAATTTGCTAACTAGGCCCAGGATGTCTACGAGCAGCAGGAACCACGTAGGTACGTTAACCATTTTCCACGAAAAAAAAAATAAAAATGGGTCATTTGTCCAAATATATTTAAAACATGGTTCAAATGGACGAGTAAAAATTTGTATGGGTGAAATGGACACCAAAAAAATAGCAAGGATGAAACTGGATTCATCGTGACTTAAACTTAAAAAATAGGAAGGATGAAACTGGATGCATCCTGATGTAAATTAAAAATAAGAAAAAATATTTGAAAATGGGTAGGATGAAACTGTTTACATCCTGGGTATTTTTAAATTTTTGTCCATTTAAACAGTATCAAAATCTAAATGTCCTTTTCACCCAGAAATTGTTGATTTTGATCTTTTTAACCAATTCTGTGAAAAAAAGGTCCATCAACATAAAACACCCCAGCGACCTATGATCCATCAGTTTTGCTAGTAAATCTTGAAAGCAGTGAGTTATCATCACGTATGATCGGTTCGGTTGAAATAAATTACTCAAACTTATAAGTCAAATCATGACCATATCTACCTTATGATTGTTTCTTTCCTTAATTATTCTGTTCATAGGCGCTTCGGTACAAGAAAAAAATCAATATTGTGTGTGCGATGATGTAAATGATCATAACACCACAATTAAGGAAGTGATTAGCGCGTGGATATGGATGTGAAAGTGTGACAGGACAGGGTTCATTGACTAGGTGTAGTGACATCTAGCTCTGACATGGGATTATTGTACTATGATGATAGATCTACTGTACTTGATAATATACCTTGTGTACTTGATGGTAGACCTATTTTGAACATGCGAGCGGCACGTGGAATAGGAGGTTCCAGTCCTTTTTTTTGGTTGCATAAGGTCCACGTTAATATAGAAATGAATTAGACATTTTTTTCTTTTTGTGAAGGTAATTAGACATTGTGCAGAACTATAAAATCACTCATAAATTTATAGATAGCAGATCGAAACGATCAACCAACTACTCCTATTATTTCTGAGCGTTTTCAAGTCTTCATCTTCTGCCTTGGTTTTTGAGAGGTAATACTCAAACTTCAATATCACTGCAACATTTTCAATTTTTTGATTTCATGATATATGATAATATCTGTTCAATGTTTTCCCGTCATGTTTTGCATTTTCAAGAGTAGTACTCTTTTGTGCAGTATATATGTTCTCATCTGACAGGTTTCCTAGGCATATAACTTAGTCATACGAATATAGAATAGATCCTTGTAACAAAACTCATGATATGTTACGTAGAAATATATATGTGAAAAATGAAACATGAATTAGCTGAATTTATGTACTTA
This sequence comes from Papaver somniferum, assembly GCF_003573695.1. Lineage (NCBI taxonomy): Eukaryota > Viridiplantae > Streptophyta > Magnoliopsida > Ranunculales > Papaveraceae > Papaver > Papaver somniferum. Next base: position 211,995,741 of record NC_039358.1, read on the forward strand.
TGAAGTTTCAAACCCAACCATAGTGAAGTTTCCAACCCAACTATAATAGATGGTATTAACATTGAAATGGTTTTGAATAACGACACCTGTTTTTAGTTGTCAGAATGATTGCTTGTTCTTTCTTTCTTTTAAAAATCTTCGTGGTCACATGTGAATGAAATGCAAATGTCGACATATACATATTCCTTTCGTTCTAACAGCAGAAAACTGGAGATGACTATAGGTGTTTGCTTTTGTCGCGTTCATCAATATTTTTGCTACTTGCGTTTTCAATTAAGATTCTGTTAGCTTAAATTTAGCTTGAAACCGTCGATCTTCATCAAGTATTGCCTACCATTCGCGATTTGGTCTGTTCTTTGGACCGGAAGGAACAACAGGGTGTTTAGGAGTGAATCAATCACTTATGAGAAATTGCTCATTAACATTAAAGCAACTCTATACACCTGGGCCTCTATGTATAAAGAGCTGAGGATGTTTACTTTTGATCACTCTATGTGTAGATGGGAAAAATTTAAAGACAACGTGTAATTCCCATCGCTTGACTATTGTGACTTTTGTACTTCATGTTTATATTGTGCTTTCTCAGCACTCTTGGAACGAATTTTGCTGTTTCGAAAAAAAAATTAAGATTATGTTAGCTTTTATTACCTGTAACTTTAAATTTGGAAACTCACCGAACATTCATCTTACTTTTAAAATTTTGTAGGTTTTTCAACTTGACGAAGCCAAAATCCCGTTGGTTCGGTATCCTTGGGTTAGATCCAGAATTCATCTAGTTCGTTGTTGAAAGTTTTAGTTCGTTAGTTTGACACTGGTCAGTTTTGAATTTGTTCAAGTCATGGAAGATGGAGAGTTAGATTTCTCTAACAAGATGCACCATCAGTTACTGGCAATGGATAGTTTTTTGGATGATTTCCTTGGTGATAGTCATGCATACACTCAAACCTATACTTCCAACCAAACTGAACAAGATGCACCTTACTCGCAAAGTAATTTCCATCACCGTTCTAAAAACCTTCCTGCCGAAGAGAAAACCACTACTGAGGAAACAGATGACTCTGTTGAAATTAAATCTAAAAAGAAACGTGCACCTGGTAATAGGGAGTCGGTTCGTAAGTACCGCGAGAGAAAGAAAGCCCGGCAAGCTTCAATAGAGGAAGAACTTAACAAATTGAGAGTCATAAATCAGCAATTGTTCAAAAGGTTACAGGGCCAAGTTGCTCTTGAGCAAGAGGTAGCTAGGTTCAAGTGCCTTCTTGTGGATATTAGAGGAAGGATTAAAGGCGAACTTTGATCATTTCCTTACCAAAGACCAACTAAAGGAACGTGTGGTGGCATTTGGCGAAACATGTCTTCCGCCTCTAATTTGGCTGGAGCTTATGATGTGAACGACATTCAATACCATGGATTAGATGATCAAGATGTTGACGTATCTGATGGACTGCAAAATGATGGTTTTGGGGCTTCTGATGGTAATTATTTACCGTGTGTTTGGAATAATAGTTCAGCATACAATGAGTTTCTAGAATTTGGACAAACAAATGTTAGGTTAACTGCTAGTGTTAATAATCCTTCCACCACTGCCAAGAAGCGGAAAGGAAAAATCTCAAATAAAAATTTGAATAGATAACTAGCTAGGAAGCTGTTGATTGTGATCCAACTTTGAGTAAATATATTGTACGTAGACCGATCCAATAAAAAAATGAAAAAAAAATAGTTACTTGCTTTAGTGCTTTGTTTTATCATTCTACGAGCCTTTTTTTAATCCAAGTGGCTGAGTTACTTACATGGGTGCCTCGCCTTGCCTCTTGCATTTGTAGTAAAATTATTTTGAATGGCCTGCCTCATGATGCTTTTGATGTGTGTGTTGTGCTATCAAATTTTACACTTCTAAACAAAAACATCCTAATCAAATGTAACAAAAATGGATTTTGTTTTTCTAATGACTTTCCTTTCATTTGATTATTATTACTCACGTTCAAATGATTAGGCTAGTTACCTAGTACGTAACTTCACTGGTTAAAATGATGATGTGATTATTAATTATTACTCACGTTCTTCACTTGGTGTATAAATTTCAAAGAATTTGAACCAGCTAGTTTTAATGATGTAATGGTTGTTTTGAACTTATTGGGTTGTTAAACTTTGGCTATATATTTACTAATTCATTTAGCTATGTAATTGTTAGTCGGCCATACATGGATCAAAAATAAATAGAAATGGTTAGTTGGACGTGTAGTAGTTTACTTTGATACTCATTCAGCATTGGGAAAGCATGTTCTGTTACCGTCCTCACTTTTTCTTTTTTTCTTTGTCTAGAATGGTCTAATATGTTTTTGTACATCTCCTTTTTGATCAATGTTATTTTTTCTTTGTTGCTAAGAATAAATCATTAATACCTTCAAAATAATAGGCTGGTTTCATGTACAAATTACACATGAAACCAGCCTATTATTTCTATTATTTTTAAACGGAGAGAGCTATTACCTTTACGGCTATCATAAACAAAAATATTGCAGGGCTAGTATGTTTATATCCGCGCCACAAAAATTCCAGAGATTCTTACATTGAGAGGCCATAAAAATTTGCACGTATGAAAAAGAAAAAGAAATCTTTTTTTAAAAAAAATAATTTGAAGTAGATATATAATTAATGGAGTCTGATCAAGTTTACTATAGGTTATGCTGAAAAACCAATGTAATTGGTTGTTTTTTTAGTATTCTCTTTTTTTATGTTTCATTTTGCTCCTTCGGAATTTTTGTAATTTTTGATATTCTTTTTGGTAATAAATTCAATTGATTAAGCAAAAAAAAGAAGAAGTAGATGTATACCTATCCGGGAAAGATATGCAATTTCTTTGATAGAGTCCGTATGAATAGATCCTTGTGTTCTAGATTTTTTAACCGATTATGAAATGCATCTTACAATTTACATCCAGTGAGTGAAGCATTGTTGCAAAAATTTACATTTCTGAAGAAAAGGAAAAACGTTTTTAGTTTGGCTTTCTAAAAAGAAATTCCCTACTGATAAATTATTTTATTTTCTTGACACAATCAGTAGGCTAAAAGACAACCTCAAAAGAGCGAAGATGGTAACAGGCTACCACGAAGCTTAGCGAGGATCAAAGTAAATATATGGCCACCTAAGCATTACATCATTAAGACTAACTGGTTCTGCCCTAGTTGTTAATATTATTTTTAATTCTGGATTAAGGAGATCCGAACCAAAGAAAAAAGAACAAACAAAAGAAATAAAACAACAAAAGAAAACATATCTACTTCTCCTTGTATATGATAAGTTGTTAATATTACCATAAGCTTTCAGGTAGGTTATTTCTTTCTCATTAACCGACAGCTGATACACTAGTTTATATAGCTTCCTTGATCGATGTAAGTTATGGGACTAGCCAGTTATGGTCCCGATTCTCGGCATGACGACATTCTAATCACACAGGGTGGCTTTTGATAATAACGACCACCGCGACATGTAGCGCATAATAATTAATTTCCTAAATAAATAAACAGTGGAAACATGATGTGCTCATCATGTGTCTCTAAATACTTCTTCTGACTTAAACCTATGGTAACAAAGAAACCCTAATAACAACTACACGAAGGCGCTTCTGTCTTCTCGCATTATGCTTGCTAATAAGCTCTTATAAACTATACACCTGACTTTTAAGCGGGAGGTACATGATGAGCACATCATGAGCCTTTCAAATTGTATAAAAAAAATGAAAATATTCTTCCTTGAACCGATAAAACAAAAGTATAATCAGAACATCTCCATCAAATCCTCTTTGATTTTTCAATGGCAGGGCACCTAAAATCTTTTTGTAGATCTCTAGTTTTGGAGGAACTGCTTGTTTGAGGAAGTAACTTAAACTCAAACAATTTAACCTGTAGATTGTAAGTTAAACTCATTGAACTCGAAACCTAAGGCAAGTGGTAAAAGAAGTAGCTTAAGATTCATCTCTAACTCATTGAGCACAAAAAAGAAACCACGAGATAAGTGGTGGATTTTTTGTCGGTTCGTTACTTGATTCCATTGTCCGTTGCATCCAAGCACAATATCGTAAATGTGCGGGATATATTGGAATCTGAGAGTGTGTTAGATGCGTGGCTCTCTACTACCATGCTGTACAGTGTTTTAAAATGGGATACCATACTTCACAAAATACTTGAATTAATCCAATGTAAGAGTGACACGTCCCATTTAGGGTTTTCTATTATATTAAAAAATAATAAGAGTCGTTGGATGATTCTTCTGATAAAAAAATCATAGAAAAAATGCTGTCTACTTGCTATTTGTTCGCTCGTGGCGACGTAGACGTTTTATTATTTTAGAGATGGACGTTCAGTCTGACATTTTCCATCTTAGAAATAATCAGAATACGATGAAAAAATATATAATTCGTGTACCAAAAACTTGGGTGCATCACATCGAATTCTTGTAAATATCCTTTTACTTTGTATCAATCATTTGGTTTGACTTGAAGTAACTCGAAGTAAAAAGTAAGGACGGATTCAACTCTCTTTTCATATTTTCTCCAATTGTTTTACGTGGTAACAATATTTCACTTTCAAATTGTTGCAATCATTGGTTTAGCTTTGTAAAAATTATTCACAAAATTGGTTAAAAAGACCAAAATCAACAATTCCTGGGTGAAATGGACAATGAGATTTTGATACTGTTTAAATGGCCAAAAATATAAAAATAGGCAGGATGAAACCAATTTCATCTTGCCTATTTTCAAATATTTTTTCTTATTTTTAATTTAAACAGGATGTATCCAGTTTCATCCTTGCTATTTTTTAAATTTAAGTTTACTTTTCTTTTTTGACCATTTCACCCAAACTATTTTTTACCCGTTCATTTGAACTGTGATTTAAAAATATTTGGACAAATGACCCATTTTCCGAAAATTATTTCAGTTGTTACTGGAGCGTTCATTTGATGATCTGGTTTACTTTTATTTGTCAACCATTAAACTTTAGTTTGAAAAGTTAATTAAATCATAATTTTCAAATTAGACCCTATGCTTTTTTATGTTTTGCAGGTTTTTTTTCAACTTCGGTAGCTATAAAAAAAAATCTCTTATCTAGAATCATCTAACTCATTGTTGAGTTTCTGAGTCTGCTTATTTATTCATGGATGATGGAGAGTTAGATTTCTCGAACCAAGTCTTAAAGAATATGGAACATCAATTAATGAGCAGTTGCGCAGTGGATAGTTGTTTCTTCAATGATATCCTCGATCATACTCATGAAAGTGATCATCATACGAATACTCCAAACCAACCCGAACAAGGTACGTCGCAAAATCTCGACTTACCTCATTCACCAACTTTTATTAATTTCGGCACAAAAGCCCTTCCTGTCGAAGAAAAAACTACTACTGAGGAAACAGATGAATCTGATGACAAAAAATCCAAAAAACGGCCACATGGGAATAGAGAGTCGGTTCGTAAGTATCGGGAGAGAAAGAAAGCCCGGCAAGCTTCAATGGAGGATGAGCTTAACAGGATGAGGATCGTAAACCAGCAATTGATAAAAAGAATGCAGGGACTATCTGCTCTTGAGCAAGAGGTAGAAAGATTCAAGTGTCTACTTGTGGAAATTAGGGGAAGGATTAAAGGAGTGCTTGGATCATTTCCTTATAAAAACCCCAAAAACGGTATTGGTGTCATTCCTCAAAATATGCCTCGGCCATCTACCTCGGCAGGAGCTTGTGAGGTGAATCAGTGTGACCACCAATGCACTGCTGGGTTAGATAATAATTCAGGATTCAATGAATCTCTAGAGCTTGGACAAGCAAATGTAAGGTTAAGTACTACTAATCTCAATTCTTCCACTGCTGCCAAGAGGAGAAAGGGAAAGAGCTCAAACAAATGTACAGCCGAGTAGCAATCATCCATTTGCTTTACTGTCGATGTTATTTTTTTGTTATTTCATTGTAATTTATAGTGGGAGATTGTAATGTATAGCATGGAAGGAGAACATTGGGTTTCGTATTTACAGTCAATTTCAACATTGAGATGGGTTTCTAACTCGAGATCTAGTTGATCTAATACTTGGTGATCAAGTTAATTTTATGTTTAGGCTTTTGGTTATTGGGAAAGATCGAGTGTTAGAATGGTACCGGCAGGGTTAACATTATGGTTTTGAATTCGGAAGTGCAAGTGTGTGGGGGTTGGGTTTAAGGCCGACATCTAGTTTCTTGGTTTCTTCATGTGTCTCCTCAGTTATCTACCCTGGAGAAAGATGTGAGGATGGTTTTGGGAATGTTTAGAGAGTTGATTTCTAAGATTCTTGAATGGGACTCTTGGATACATTTTGGGGTTCTTTGGATCTTTTTTTATAAGATACATTGTTATAATGATCTTAAAAGTTGGTGTAGTGGTGTTGGGTGCAGTTGTAACCTGCAAAGGTGAACCACATATGTTGTGATTGTGTATTCTTTGTCCCCGTCTTTGTCATTTCTTCTGCAAACTGTATTATTATGTTTTACTATTTATGCTCTTTTATGATGATGTGCTTCATTACGCCCTAGGTGCCAATTTTTTCAGCAATTGGCTAGGACGGACTAGTGTGATTGAACTGCGTATTGAACAATAGTTTATTGGCCGGTTGGAAAATATGCAAGGAGATAGTGTTTCAACGAGTATTTACACATATATATAGATCTATGACGTGATATACAAATTAGAGATTCAATTTGGTATAAGAAATGTTATGTTCATTTCTGGTTTTCATTACAGATGAGATGCAGAATAAAATTGAATGAGAAGGAATGGTGTTATTGACCATACACCATAAAGAATATTAGGTTTCAAGGTTTGGAGGTTTGTGGGGTATCATGTAGAAGCGGGTTCATCAAGTTATACACAAGATGTTATATACTGTACATCTTATTAAGTCTATGTTAAAAGATTCTTGATTGCTTTCTCCTGTTATCAAGAATGTGCCCAATTTCAAATAAACATGTACCTCGGAATATAAAAGATATGTCATCAGTGATATATTTGGGAATAGCTTAAAAAAATTAAACTTACTAATCACAATAGAGATTTTTGATGATTTGATTCCGACGTGTTGAATTAATGATACCCACCAAAAGAAGCAAAACCTATTAGAATCAGTTTTGGAGAGCATAAACTCTTGGTGAATGATTTTTGTTCATATAAAGTATAATTATGTAACTAATGATTTGACTTGTAATATGATCAATCCTTCTAAGAATACTCGTCATATATTTTATTATGTGCGTGGAAATCCATATCAAAATGAAAACTTAATTATTCCAGTCTAGGTAGAAATGTAGAAATGTTTTACTTAATGATCATGTAACTCCATTAATGGTGTTTCACTGTTTCATATCACGTACCATCCAATATTTTTAGTAGAAGACAACTATTTTGAGTTGTCAGACTGATAACTATTGCTTCCTTAATTCCTTTTAATACCTCCAGGGAGGGCATGTGCCCACGTGAGATTGAAATGCGAATGTCGACATATATAGAACATATATATTCCTTTTCGCTCCAAGAGTAGAAACCTAGAGATAAAGTGGTTTGATTTTTTGGTACACTGCTTTAGCTAATATCTAAAAATATATATCTAGGAAATTTAAAAGTGTGTTCGATGTGTGGCCATCTCTGGTACCACTTCAAAATGGGGTAGTGATATTACTGTGCTTCACAAAATGCTGGAAGTAATCCTGTGTAAGAGTGACATGTCCCAGATAGTAAAAAGTAAAATGAAAGTCTTCGATAGATCTTAAATAGAAAAATGATAGAAATGGTGCACTGTGTTTGTCATTTATTCACTCGGGGAGATGTAGTATGTTCTTGACCTTTTGTTTTCTTGGTGATGGGCATTTAATCTGATATTTTCATCCTAATAGTAATCAGGATGTGACAGAAGATCGTAAACTGTCGTGCACTAAAAGGCTTGTGCATCTTATCACAACTCTTAAAATCAAAACTTCCTTGAGCATCTCTGTATCTTTGTTTTTGTTCGACTTGAAGTACAGACGGATTCAACTCCCTTTCTTCATAGTTTCTCTGTCATTGTTTTACGAGGTAACAACCCTTCACTTTCAAATTGTTGCAATCATTGGTTTCGCTTTGTAAAAATTGTTTTGATTCATTAGAGTGTTCGTTATTTGTTGATTTGTTGCTTGCATAATGATCTCAAATTTTGACCCTATATATGCTCTTTCATAATTTTTGCAGGGTTTTTAATTTCAACTTCGGTGGCTATAGAACTCTTGATTGGAATTATCGAACTCAATAGAATTCGGGAGTTTCTGAGTTTAGTTATTAATTCATGGATGATGGAGAGTTTGATTTCTCGAACCAAGTCTTAAAGAATATGGAACATCAATTAACGAGTAGTTGTGCAATGGATAGTTGTTTTTTCAATGATATCCTCGATCATACTCATGGAAGTAATCATACCAATAGTACTTCCAACCAAACCGAACAAGGTATGCCCGAATTACCACACTCACAGAATTATATCAATTTCAGCACCAAAAACCTTCCGGCGGCAGAAAAAAATACTACTGAGGGAACAGATGAATCTGATGACAACAAACCCAAAAAACGCCAACATGGGAATAGAGAGTCGGTTCGTAAGTATCGGGAGAGAAAGAAAGCCCGGCAAGCTTCAATAGAGGATGAGCTTAACAGAATGAGGATCGTAAATCAGCAGTTGTTAAAAAGGATGCAGGGACTAGTTTCTCTTGAGCAAGAGGTAGCAAGGTTCAAGTGTCTACTTGTAGACATTAGGGGAAGGATTAAAGGAGAACTTGGATCATTTCCTTATAAAACTCCCACCAACGGGATTGGTGTCATTCCTCAAAAGATGCCCCTGCCGCCTACTTCAGCTGGAGCTTGTGAGGTGAACCACTGCGACCACCAATGCCCTGAATCTCTGGAGTTTGGAAAAGCAAATGTGAGGTTGAAGACTAATTTTAGTACTTCCACTGCTGCCAAGAAGCGAAAAGGAAAGACCTTAAACAGATGCTTGAATCATGTATAGCTGAGCTGCAAAGGTATTGCTTTTTATTGTTGATCTTTGTTCTTTGTTATATTCATTCTAAGAAGTTAGTTCATGTTTGTTTCCGCGCTGGGATGGGTTTCTAATCATGTTGGGGAAATATTTATGAGTATTCTATTCTTAAGTGACTAATACTAGCTGATCAAGCTTGTATCTCTATGTAAAGGACTAGAATTGGAGGCGCGAAGAGATGGACATCCCACCCAAAAGAGTGGCAAAATCTCGGGGTTAAGCTTTTGGTCTTTTTGTTGCCCAGGATCAAGTGCTACCATGAGGGTTAATATCAGTGTGAAAGTATGTGTGTGAAAGTGGTTTTATGGAGTGCTAGTATGTGGTCTGTATGCTAGGGTTTCTACTTGTGTTTCCTTTGTTATTAGCCATGGAGGCGATTTAAATGTGAGAACGTTTTGAGAATGTCCAGTGAGTGGATTTCTAAGGTTCTTAAATGGGTTCTTGGATACATTTTGGGTTTTCAGGGTCTTCTTCGCGAAGAACATCGTATAAATAATTCTAATGGTATTGAGCGCCGATGTAACCAGCAAAGGTGAACCATTATATCTTATATTGTGGTTGTGTGTTTGTTTATCTTATGACTTTATTACTATTTCCCCGCATACACTATATTATTATGCTTGGTTTAAATTAGTATTTATACCCTTTGTGATCTTGTGCTTTGCTGCGTTCGGAGTATCAGTCTCCCGTCAATTGGTATCAGAGTTATGACGGTATTTACACAAACTATTTTCATGACGTAATTTATTATTCAGAGGTTGAACTTGGTGGGAGAAACATATGTTCTTTGTTTGACTTTCATGATGTGGTATGGGATGTAGAACAAACTCGAATGAGGTGGCATGTACATTTCTTGAAGGGTATTAGTAATTGCACATCATAAAGAATGGACTACAAAGCTTGAGGAAATGACGAGGACGTGAGGTAAAGTAAAATAACACTTCAAAGTTATACAATAGATGTTTACATTATGCCAGCAATTTATCTGCAAATATTTTTGTTGACTTGCTCATAATATTAAGAATGTGCCTAATCTCGGACATGTACCCTAATAGTACGGGAATTCAAATAGAATGTATTCTGATTGAGTATTTTGGGCGCCATGGTGTTAAAAGTATGTCAAATGCATTTATTTGGATATTGTTTACGCCATCAAAATAGGTACACATGGATGAGAGGATAATTGTAACCGCCTCAACATATGCTCATGGCCTGACCCATTCAACTAGTTTAATCTCCAAAAAAAAGGTATTAGATTTGGATAAAGTTAAAAGCAACCGAGATAAATACAAATCTTATCAGATCTCGTTGGTTATTTACGATAAAATAAACATGGATCTTGGGTGGTTATTCGTGAAAACTTGAAATCTCAACCAAAAGAGGATACGATAGGCATAAGTAAAGTTGGTTACATGGGTTAGATATAAATTTGAGTGGTTATTTGGATAACCACAAACCTTGATAGCTAGATTTGTTTTATCCCTATAAGTAGAGGCTGAATTCCAACTCAAATGATAAACTATCAATCGCAAATTTCTTTTTTTTTAGCTAAGGCATAATATTAAAGTCAAAAATAGTAATTACAAGTAATTATCCATGGGACCCGAAAGTCCCGGACCCTTTAGAGAGCTAAAGGGCATACAAAACCTCTAAATATCTAAAAAGTAATAGAAATAGGCAAAACAGGTTAAAAACCGTAAAAACCTATAACACAAGTTAGATTACTCTTTTCCGTAGAAATCGTCATTCTAGCAACATAACTTCATTTAAAACTGCGTTTATGTGACTGTAAAGGACCACGAGCTTTACTACTCCTCGATGTATTACTATAACCTGATGCTATAGCCAACTTCATATATACAAAATACAAGACTCTCTGAGCTTCTTCCTCCGCAACAGGGTCAAATCCTTTATCTTTGTTGGAAGAGTTTATTGTAGATACCCCTAGAATATATTTTACAACCGCTAATCGGTTAGTATCAGCCTCCATCCCCTCATTATAATCTTTTTCAACTTGCTCGTCATCCTCAGCTTCCAGTGGAGACTCGTTGGCCACCTTCTCCACTAATTCGTCGATAAGATTATTTGCTGCAGTATCTATAATTGCTTGAGACCATTTTGACATCGCGATCCCCTAATCCTCCAATCTCTTCTTATTCATACGTATTTCCTCTTTAGAGAAATTCTCTTTAGATTTATTTGTGAATTTACGTCTGTTATTTTTACCAGCAACTGCACCTTGTATAATTTCAGTATAGTGGGATCATTAACTACTGATTTTATAATCTTTCCTGCATTTGTTGTTTCATCATAAACATCCTCACAATCTTTTTCCTTTTCGTAATTGTCATCCTCCATGTTCTCATTATTCCCGTCGGTTTCCATCTTTTCATTACTCCCTCCGTCCTAAATTATTAGCTCCGGTTTGACTAAGTCAAGATATTAAGGAGACCGGAGGAGTCTACCAAATTATCCCTATTAAATGTTATGTTATTACTAAAATTGAAAGGAGTATATGGATCATGTAAGAAAAATATATATTTGGTAATTTTATTATTTTATAGAAAAATATATATTGTGAGAACTCCATCACCAGGTGTCTCACCCTTTACTGGTGATGGAGTTCGTTCCTTCATCCCAGGCCAGGCTATCTCGAGAGAAATTTCGCGCAAACGTACTAAATATTTGTCTGAATGTGGTTCTCATGGTTATGGTTTGGGTGTCTTAGCTTTTACTACATTAGGGGAGCTTAGTGAAGATTTTATTTGCTTTTTCAAGCGTTTGAAGAATTGTTTAGTTAACAATGACGCTGGTAGTGGTTTAGGTAGTTTTATTTTCCATAGGCTGGGTGTTGTTATTCAGAAAGGGGTTGGTGCTCAGCTTGTTGCTCGGCTGCCAACCAAAGGTTCCGTAATTTGATTTCTACATTAAGATAAATAAACAATTTAGAATGTTTAAATAGAAAATAAAAATAAAAAGATTTATGGATTGATTTAGTAATTTTGTTTCCTATCGATGAAGATATCATTGAAGACATTCAAATAGAAGATAAAAATAAAAATATTTATAGATTGATTCAGTAGATTTGTTTTTTATTTAGGAAGATATCATTTAAGATTTTTGATTGGTTATATTTAAAATAATCTTATAATTATAAAAATTGAAGGATATATTTGAGAGTTTGACTAAAAAATATGACTATAAACAGAAGTTGGTCAGTATTTTAGGACAAACGAAAATAGAATAGAGGACATAAATTTTAGGAAAGAGGGAGTATTTTTTAAGGCATCAAACATACTGGTATTTACCTGAGTTGAACTTTCAGTATCATCATCACCTCATCGGATATGTTTATTTTTGCCATTATTAAGCACAGTTTGTGTACGACCCTGCAATAGATTCTTGTTGTTATGAACAACACCTTCAGTAGGAGCTGCGTACAACCTGTTTGTATTACCATTCTTACGAACTCTTGCAGCATTATTAGTGACATCTCTTTTTTCCGCTACAGTACGTGATTTAGCATTGCATTGATTAATATTGTTGCCTAAAACCTTACAATGATCACAATACTCAGGTTCTCTAGGAATTAATACCACATGTTCATAACCCTCGGGATCCCAACTTGATTGAACATAAACAGTTTTATGAACATGTTTTGAAAAATCAATCTCGACCAAAACTGAAGCATAATAATCAAAAGTCTTTTTCAAGGTTGGTTCATCAACTTTAACAGGCTTTCCTAGGGTTGCGGACATACCTAATAGAATTTTTTCCGTCCAATATTCTTGCCTTAAACCTGGATCTTAAACCCAAACAAGAGTCGACAAAACTTTTTGTTTATCGGGATCAAAACCAGTCGTCCATTCTTGAACACGAACTGCATGAATAAGTTTAATCCCCTTTACAATAGTTTCAATGATGTATGGACCATCTTCTAAGACTTTTTTTAGCATCTTCAGTGTTGGAAAACGTCATAGTAAAAAAACCCTTAGGTAAGGGGATGAATCTACAGCTGCCATTAATCTTCCACTATGATAATAAATTTTGGGTTGCAGTTTCGAACTTCATATAAATTTTTTGGTATCCATACGACCAATCAAACTGAACTTCATATCTTCCATGGATTTATATTCTAATTCAGGCGTTAAAATAATTCCTTTGTCTTTCCCGGCTATAAGAACAAGTTTAGGTAAGGTATTCAGATCAACCGTGGATGGCTCTCTACTACGAATAAGTTTTCCTGTGACAGCTTCACGATAACTAGTAATTCTAGGAGGATCATAAGAGTGATCTCCCATTGCAGCAAATCGTTTGATGATCCAAAATAGCGAGTAGGAGGCAAAAACTGACGAACCCTATCTTTCACATCCGGTGAGAAAACCAAAGCAAAAAAATCAATCGCAAATCTCTAATACCTACAGAATTCAACACCATCAAGCGTACCAATTTAGAAGAATTTCTGGGTAATATTTTTCTTCGACATCCTTTGGAGCCGACATCTAAGAGGAAACAAACTCACCACACATAATGAAAATTCACATTTGTAGATGGATTAAGAGGGGAGATGATTGTACCATCAAAATTGGCACATATAAATGAACGAATATTTGCAATCGACTCAACGGATTCTCATGGCTTTGCCCATTCGACTAACAGTATCTCCAAAAAATGTGTCAAATTTGGATAAAGTTAAAAGCAGTGGGGACAAATACAATTAGTATCTAATCTAGTTAGTTACTTAAGACAAGTACAAATCATACATAATAGAAAATGGATCATATAAGCATGAATATTGGGTGGTTATTCATGATACATATCTCAACCAAAAGGGATAGGATAGACACAAATCTAGGTGGTTACAATGGGATAGAATACAAATCTAGGTGGTTAGTAGGATAAGAATAAATCTCAGCAGTATATTGGTTATTTACCTATAAATAGAGCTTGAATTCCAATTCAAAAGATACACACTTGCAATTCCAAATCTCTCCCACCTGCATGATACTCTTTCTAACTTGGGCGTCTGCTTTCTGTTTTCACAACATTGGTGAATTAGCCCAATAATGACAATTCCTGGGTCAAAAAGACATGTAAAATTTTACACTGTTTGAATGGACAAGTATATAAACATAACCAGGATGTAAATAGTTTCATCCTACCCATATTCAAATACTTTTTCTTGTTTTTAATTTACATCAGGATGCATCCAGTTTCATCCTCGTTATCTTTTAAGTTTAAGCCAGGATGAATCCAGATTCATTCTTGCTATGTTTTTGGTGTCCATTTCACCCATACTAATTTTTACTCGTCCATTAGAACCATGTTTTAAAAATATTTGGGCAATTGACCCAATTTCTCTTTTATTTTTTACAGTCTTCCCTTCTTACTTACAGATACCCCTATTCAATTTAATCCCGCTATGTGCACTAACTTAGAGGAGTGTCGAAGTAATATTTCAACATGTGTCTCACAAATGATTAAGCCCATTAATCACAGCAAAGATGTCTGATGATTTGTTTCAAACACAAGGTTATCATGACATGTGTTGGAATATGATACAATAGATAATTTTCTCTTTGAAGATTAAATTCTGATAAATTTCTCGCTTACTTATGAGATTGAGCTAGTGATGATTATTTTAAGTGACTCTTTGAGTGATCAATGGTAGTCTATGCAAAAATTTATTGATGTCAGTTAAATATTTGGCGCTTTTAAATCATGGATAGTTTCACGAATGTTCTTCACGAAGAAGATAGTTTGAAGACTACTATCAACATCATGAAAAAGAAGATTCAATGAATATGAATATTCGGATGTAAACTTCCAAATAATTATACTCGTATATAGAAATAGTGAATTACTAGCCAACAATCCTCCTTCGTCAAGGGCCGCCAAATTCTGGATAGTGTGTTTATTGCGAATGAATGCCTTGATTCTAGAATCAAAGAAAAGACTCCTGACATTATTTTTAAGATAGACCTCGATAAAGCCATCGATAATGTTAAGTGGGATTTTCTTGATAAAGTCTTAATCAGAATGGGTCTTGGTATTGTTAGGAGGAAATGGGTTGATGGTTGCGTGCGAAGAGTCCCCTTCTCGGTTCTAGTCAATGGTAGTGCTTGTGGCAAGTTTTAAAGCCACAAAGGATTGCGCCGAGGTGATCCCTTATCACCATTTTTTCCTAGTTGTCTATGGAGTTCTTACGACTATGTTCTCGAAGGCCGCAGATATGGGTTGGGTTGGTGGATTTCAAGTTCAGCCTAATGGTACCAAAATCAGTCATCTTCAATTTGCGGATGACACGTTGGTGTTTCTTGATGCTGATATCAACCAGGTCAAGATGCTAAAGTATAATATGCTTCTATTTGAATTTTCCTCAAGTTTGTGCACTAACTTCAACAAGAGTAATATCTTTGTCGTGGGTAATGTGGATATGTTGGCTTCTGTTTTTTGTTATGTTTTGGCCTCTTTTCCAGCAACTTACTTAGGCTTACATCTTGGAGATAAAACATTATCTTGCAATAAATGGGATCATATTCTTGAGATTTGCAAAGGGAGACTTGCATCATGGAAAAGTTGTGATTTTTCGAAAGCAGTGTAAACTAACCTTAATCAAGAGTGTGCTTACGAGTCTTCCTGTGTATTACTTCTCTCTTTTCATGTGTCCTAATTTTGTTATCTCTAAAATTGAGAAAATAATAAGAGACTTTCTTTAGCATGATTCTCCAAATAGTAAGAAACATCACTGTGTTTGTCGGAAAAAATATTTGTAAACCATTAAAACAAGGGGGTATCTATTACAAACTTGAGAAAAATTAATAGAAATCTACTTATGAAGTGGTGGTGGAGATTGGGCAAGGAGGATGTGGACCAAAATCATCAAGGAGAAATATGGTTTAGAAGATGGGAGATGGAGAACTAAGAAGGCTAATTGCACTCATGGGGTCAGTATTTGGAAGCAAATAGGTTTTGTCAAAGATGAATATTTCGAGAACATTCTATTTAAAATTGGAAGGGGGATACAATTCGCATCTGGGAGGATAAGTGGTGTATAGATGGAAGAATGCCAAGTATGTGCATGTCCCCAATCTTTTGAATGCTTCTATCTCGAAACACATTATCATTAAGCAGGCTTATTGTGCGAACTCTACGGGATTCAATTGGAACTTGGGTCTCACTCATAGAAGACTTTATGATGTTAAAATCTCTGAGCTAGCAACTTTGTCCTCCAAACTAGATTCGGTTGTTTTTTTTATCCCGAAGAAGATGATTCCTTAGTTTGGGTTAATGACAAATCTGGAGTTTTTTCCGTTAGATCTACTTATCACAAGTCCATTGTTGATGTTCAGCCACAAGATTTTCCTTACAAGAAGATTTGGTCTCGAGATTGGCCCCATAAAATTGGTTTTTTCTTATGGAAATGTTCTCTAAATAGGCTCCCTATTTTAGATAATCTACATTCAAGAAGGTCTGCGATGGTCACATCTAGTGGTAATCCTATATATAATTCTTGTTGCCTCTGCAATGTTTCTTCTAAAACCAATGCTTATTTATTCTTGGATTGTTGTTTTTCTAAACAACTTTGGAGGTATTTCTGTCCGGAAACTAACAAGACTCTCAACTTATCGTTGTCTACTATGGATCTCACCAAGACATGGTCAACTTCTTTTTTGTCTGCTCGTGGTAAGGAAGTATGGAAGCGTCTACCTGCTGCAATTTTTTGGGTCATTTGGAATGAGCGTAATGCTCGCATCTTCAACAACAAAAAAAGAACTCGGAGGATCTAATTAATGAGGTTAAACTTATAGTCTACAATTTGGCTAAATACTCTACATGTATGTCTAGTATTGTGGCTGGTGATGTTATTACCAGATGGAGGGAGCTGTTTTTTGATCCCCGGAAATTTGGTTGGGTGTTTATGTTTGGATTAGTTGTTGGTCTGCTTCCATTTTTTTTGTGATTGGTTTTGTTACACGCCTGTATCTGTGTTTAGTTGTGGGCTAGGGGTTTTTCTTGTTTGTGTTCTTTGGGAGTCTGTCTTATAAGTTTTTCGAATTGTAAGCCTATCTATTTCTAATAAATTTTTTCTTCACGGAGCAAGAAAAAAGAAAAAAAAAGGAAATAATGAATTACGAGATGTGAATGCATCTTTTGTATAATCGGATTTGTAGTTGTGGAGGTGATTCTCTACTTGATCATTTCATGCCCAAAAGTATGATCCTAAGTTTAGAATTATAATTAAAACAGTGGGTTTCCTGTATTTGGCCGGTTTCCACATTGAACTGGGGATCTTAATCCGGTTTCATATTCTTCGAAGACTAATATTTGGCGATTATATTTGAGTTCTCTATAAGCAAACCTTTCCTAGATTGAAAGTGATTATGAATAAGTATTACTTTCTGGAGTTGATTTACATTTGTCGACAAAAACACATTATACACCTACACGAGCTAGTCATTTTCGTCATACGACTACAGTCTCCATCATGGACGAGACTCTATTGTATGGCTGATTCGTTTCTGCCAAGGCTAATTTTGTTTCAGAGTAACTTCTTACTCTAGGAGGAGAATTTGCATACACTCGGGAAAAGTAAAAGTGAATAAAAGATTTGACCGTTTATGTCGTGGGTCCAGACCGCGGATCTATGTGTCCTCATATTTCGACATCTGCAACGACTTTTCTTCCCATTTGCTTCTATGTAATAATCTAATTTAAAAAGAAAAGGAACGAGCTTGAAGACGCAAAACTTACTGCACCCTCGTCGGTAATTCAACTACAAACAAAAATGGCTTATCCAATGATGAAACAAAGAGGTAACACGATCAATCACCCAAAAAAAAAAAGAAAAACAAGAATATATAATCACTAATTCAAGTGCAACTACTCAAAGTTGGATGATCATATTAAACAATTTCCTAATGACCAATTAAAACTTTTGTCTGTGATCTCTCATTTCTTGGCAATGGCAGCAGTAGAAGGATTTGTTGTGTCTGTAACAATAGAACACTCAAGAAAGATTAATTTCTGGAAAGTAAATAGACACTCAATTGGACTGTAAACAGAGGACAGAGTCACGTGTTCAACACGCTGTCCTTAACACAATATTTGACCGGTACGCCTCAAGAATGAGTGATGCTTATACCCTATGGTCAAGTTCGTATCCAAGATAAAACTGCCCGTTGCAAGCACTGTTAGCACTACAGTACTTGCCCACTCTTACGACCTCAACAGCAATTGCGCACGGAATGAAAATAAAGGACCACACAGGGGGAGAAGACGAAAAGAAGAGGATAGTAGCTCTTCTGGACACAAATTAAAAATGAAAAATGTGGTCGGTTTATATAGAGGAGAAATGAGAGAAGTCTCATTGATGCGCATTAAATCGAATGGAATCAATTTCAATTAATTCAAATTTTTCGAAACAGTATAAAACGTTCATGTATTGATTTAAAACGTTTCATACATCATAATGTGGTTATAAAACGTTCATGCATCATAATGTGTTTGTAAAACGTTCATGCATTGATTTGAAACGTTTCATGCTATCATAATGTGTTTGTAAAACGTAAGGAAACATCCGCCGGGTTAGACGCCCCCAACGATTAAGAAATGATTTGTTTAAAATATTTTAGATAATAATTCAAAGAAAGTTTCGCCAAAAAGATAAGTCTTGACACACCCGCACCCGCACCCGAGCCCGAGACCGGCCCGCCAGCACGCACGGACGGACGGCGGCGTGGGTGCTTCGGTGCGAAGCACCGCGCGTGTGTGAAAATATGTGGTTGCACCAACTAGCCCAGTGCCTAAGTCCTCCCCCTCGCACAAAAGTGCTAATGACCCAAGGGCCACTCTTAATATCAAAAAATTCAATACTTATGGAGAGGTATCATCTTTAGTTTTCCCTATGTGGGACTAAAGGTTCATTCACAATAAGTGAAAATGAGCTAGTGTCCTTAGTGACCAATAGGTCCTAAGTTCCAATCCTTTCAAGACCAAAAAATCAAACTATTTTATAAACTCAATTTTTATAAACTCATTTTCTCTAACAATCCCCCACATGAATGAAATACCGATAAAAAATCAGAAAACGGAAAACGAGAAATACCACTTAGGCAAGAGGTGTCCATAAGGTCTTGAACCTTTGCTGTAAGAAATTGCCGGAACTACTTGATGGACAGTGAACGCGATGTCTTGAACTACCATCGTTTAGTGTAATTCGCGATAATAACCACGCGTGATATCTCTCTAGGTGCTGTCGAGTTCGTGCCATTGTGTCCTTTTTGGCCCTGGACAAATCCTGTTTCTCTGAATGCTCTAGAGAATCAGCTCTCTTCTCATAGGAAGCGACCCACTTCCACATTCAGATAGGTGAGTTCCATTAAGAGTGTTTACTGCTACACCCCACTTCAATCTAAAATTGAAACTATAGAACTCATTAAGACTTAATAGAAAGTCATCCCACATGCAGTCACACTATCACGTCTACATCATAGGGAAGGGGCAGAGAATGAATTCTCTGATAGTGTTTACCTTGACCCGCCACAAATTAGTTTCTCATTCAAAACCTTGATCTTGGGATCTCCAGTCAGCAAGGTTGAGTATCCTTCATGGCAAGTTTATTTAATGAGCCTAAGCCCCATCCCCTTAGATGCATTACTAACTATCTCTTTGGACAAACCTTTCGTCAAAGGGTCCGCGATATTCTCCTTGGACTTAACCCAATCAATGGAAATAACGCCTTTTGATATTAGTTGTTTTAGGGTATCGTGTCTTCTTTTTATATGTATAGACTTCCCATTATAGTAGCTGTTTTTAGCTTTAGCTATGGCAACTTGATTATCACAATGTATAGATATAGCCGACACATGCCTATGCCAGAGAGGAATGTCTTCTAAAAAGCATCTTAGCCAAGCGGCTTCCTCTCCTGCTTTATCTAGCGCAATAAACTCATATTCCATAGTGGATCGAGCTATGCAGGTCTATTTGGAACTCTTCCAAGAAACAGCCCCACATGCTAGAGTGAAAACATATCCACTCGTAGACTTACACTCCTCTGAGTCTGATATCAAGTTTGCATCACAAAATCCCTCAATGACGGCATGATACCTTTCATAATTCAAACAAAAGGTCAACGTGTATTTCAAATACCTCAACACTCTAAAAAGTGCATCCCAGTGTTCCTTCCCTGGATTACAAGTATACCTACTTAACCTACTCACAGCATAAGCAATGTCTGGCCTAGTACAGTTCATCAAATACATCAGACTTCCTATAACTCGTGAGTATTCAAGTTGTGATACTCCATTACCTCTGTTCTTTTTGAGTTTACAACAAGGATCATATGGAGTATAAGCAGGTTTACAATCAAAATGATTGAATTTTCTAAGTACGGATTCAACATAATGAGATTGACTAAGACTATAACCGTTAGAATTTCTCCTAATTTTCATCCCTAAGATTACATCTGCAGGGCCTAAATCTTTCATGTCAAAGTTCTCATTCAGCATGTTCTTAGTGGAATTAATTACATCCATGTTTGTACCAAGTATAAGCATATCATCAACATACAAGCATACAATCACACAGGCATCATTTACAAGCTTAGTATATACACACTTGTCAGATTCATTGATTCTAAAATCACTAGAAAACATTACATGATCAAATTTTTCATGCCATTGTTTAGGTGCTTGTTTCAATCCATACAAAGATTTTTTCAGTTTACAAACTTTGTTTTCAAAACCTTTCACTACAAAGCCCTCAGGTTGTTCCATGTAAATTTCTTCATCTAATTCACCATGTAGGAAAGCTGTCTTTACATCCATTTGATGTATTTATAGGTTATGAACCGCGGCTATAGAAATTAACATCCTAATGGAAGTAATTCTCGTAACGGGTGAGTAAGTATCAAAGAAATCTACACCTTCCTTTTGTTTGTAGCCTTTCACTACTAACCTAGCCTTGTATTTTTGAATAGTTCCATCTATGTTACGTTTCCTCCTGAAGATCCATTTACATCCTATGGCCTTACACCCTGGAGGTAAATCTACTATCTACCATGTATCATTTTCTTTGATGGATTCCATTTCACTAATAGAAGACTCTTTCCAACACGGAGCTTCAGAAGATGTCATGGCTTCTCTATAAGTCTGAGGATCAGACTCTGCTAGTGTTATGAAGTCAGGTCCAAAAGAGGTTTTGGTTCTAGCTCTTTTACTCCTCCTAAGATCAAATTCTACTTCATCTTCCTCTAAAGGTAAAGTCTGACTGGTTGAAGGAACATCTAGGGGATCAACACCTCTCTTACGAGAGTCATATTTTAAAGGAAAAACATTTTCAAAAAACACAGCATCCCTAGACTCCATAATAGTATTCACACCAATTTCAGAAACATCAGAATTCACAACCATAAATCTATATGTAGGTGTATGCTCAGGATACCCTATGAAGACACAGTCAACAGTTTTGGATCCTATCTTGGTTGCTTTAGGTTTAGGGATCTGAACCTTAGCCAAACACCCCCACACTTTAAAGTATGCTAAAGAAGGTTGTCTACCTTTCCCCAGTTCGTATGGAGTTTTATCTGATCCTTTAAAAGGTACTCTGTTCAGGATATAGCAGGCTGAGAGGACAGCTTCCCCCCACAAGTTCGAAGGTAATCCTGAACTAATTAACATGGAATTCATCATCTCCTTAAGGGTGTGGTTCTTACGTTCAGCTACTCCATTCGACTGAGGTGAATAAGGAGGGGTAACCTCGTGTATTATGCCATGTTCTACACAAAAATCTCCTATAGGAGTTATGTACTCACCACCACGGTTAGACCTAATGGTTTTAATGGTAGTATTCAATTGGTTTTCAACTTCTAGTTTATACCTCTTAAATGCTTCTAAGGCATCATCCTTACCTCTAAGCAAATAAATATGACAGTTCCTAGTACAGTCGTCTATAAAGGTAACAAACCATTTCTTACCGCCTCTAGTTTGAACTGATTTCATGTCAACTAGGTCTGAGTGAATTAATTCTAAGGGTTTAGAATTTCTATGAACATTTTTGCTAAAAGGTTTTCTAGCATACTTTGATTCTACGCATATTTCACATTTGTGTTCCTTTTCCCAACTAAATTTGGGTATGCAACCTACATTGGCTAGTTTAAGCATTGATTTATAATTTACATGTCCAAGTCTACCATGCCAAACGTTCAAAGACTCACAAACATAAGCAGAAGAACCATTATTATTCATTACAGCAGAGTTTACGTTAAGCTTATACAGACCCTCAGTCTTATAACCCTGCCCCACATAATGCTTACCCTTAGTTACAACACATTTTCCAGATTCTATTACAATTTTAAAACCCTTATCATCTAAAACAGCACAAGAAACAAGATTTTTGCAGATGTCCGGAACATGAAGAACTTCATTCAAAGTGAGAGTCTTGCCAGAAGTGAGCTTGAACCCAACTTTTCCTTTTCCTACAACCGCAGCTGCAGATGAGTTACCCATATAGAGTTTCTCTCCTTCCCCTACCTTACTGTAGGAGGTGTACATTTCTTTGTTCCCACAGACATGTTTGGTATCCCCAGAGTCTACCCACCAGTCCCTCACATTTGTTACCAAATTTACTTCAGACACCGTGCCAGAAAATTCATCTTTGTTGTTTTCAACAAAATTAGCATTATTTTTATTTTTATTTTTAAGGTCCTTACGGTTTCTACAGTGAACCGCCATATGGCCAGGATTTCCGCAAGCATAGCAATCACCCTTAATTTTATTAATGCTAGATTTAGGTTTCTGAAACATACCTTTCTTGCCTGGAGGTTTCTTGGAGTTGTTTCGGTTCTTATCAGCATTGGAACCTTTGTGTTCAGTGACATGAGCTTTGTAAGACATGTCCCTTGAAGAAGATACATTTTTGTTCTTGGAGCACAACAATTCTTCAACTTGAATTTTCTTACCCAGTTCAACCATAGTAACTTCAGCAGTTTCATGTCTCAGTTTCTTCTTGTACTCGGACCAGGAAGTAGGCAATTTCTCGATAGCAGTAGACACTTGAAAAGTTTCATCAATCACCATACCTTCGGCAAGAATTTCATTCATAATTTGCTGGATTTCAAGAAATTGATCAACCACAGAGTCATTCACCATTTTATACTCATAAATCCTAGCTACCAAGAATTGCTTACTTCCGACAGTTTCAGCTTGGTATTTCGCCTCCAAAGCAGTCCATAAATCAAAAGCAGAAAAGTTTTCTTTCGCATTGTAAAAATCATACAGAGCAACCTCTAAGCAATTCAGAATATGATTTTTAGACATGTAATTGTTCCTCTTCCATTCTTCTAAACAAGACTCACGACCAGCATCATTCAGTGATTCATCAAAAGGTTTCAGAACATATGAATCCAACTCATGGTAACTCAGAAAAAATAACGTTTTTGACTGCCACCTCTTAAAGTCTTTCCCAGTAGACTTTGCAGGCCTTTCAACATCGTTCTTACCCATTATTACAGACAGAAGACAGAAATATCGTGTTAAGATTGATGCGTCTGTAACAATAAAACACTCAAGAAATATTAATTTCTGGAAAGTAAATAGACACTCAATTGGACTGCAAACAGAGGACATAGTCACGTGTTCAACACGCTGTCCTTAACACGATATTTGACCGGTACGCCTCAAGAATGAGTGATGCCTATACCCTGTGGTCAAGTTCGTATCCAGGATAAAACTTCATGTTGCAAGCACTGTTAGCACTACAGTACTTGCCCACTCTTACGACCTCATCAGCAATTGCGCACGGAATGAAAATAAAGGACCACACAGGGGGAGAAGACGAAAAGAAGAGGATAGTAGCTCTTCTGGACACAAATTGAAAATGAAAAATGAGGTCGGTTTATATAGAGGAGAAATGAGAGAAGTCTCATTGATGCGCATTAAATCGAATGGAATTAATTTCAATTAATTCAAATTTTTCGAAACAGTATAAAACGTTCAGGTATTGATTTAAAACGTTTCATGCATCATAATGTGGTTATAAAACGTTCATGCATCATAATGTGTTTGTAAAACGTTCATGCATTGATTTGAAATGTTTCATGCATCATAATGTGTTTGTAAAACGTAAGGAAACATCCGCCGGGTCAGACGCCCCCGACGATTAAGAAATGATTTGTTTAAAATCTTTTAGATAATAATTCAAAGGAAGTTTCGCCAAAAAGATAAGACACGCCCGCACCCGCCCGCACGGACGGACGGCGGCGTGCGTGCTTCGGTGCGAAGCACCGCGCGTGTGTGAAAATATGTGGTTGCACCAACTAGCCCATTGCCTAAGTCCTCCCCCTTGCACAAAAGTGCTAATGACCCAATGTCCACTCTTAATATCAAAAAATTCAATACTTATGGAGAGGTATCATCTTTAGTTTTCCCTATATGGGATTAAAGGTTCATTCACAATAAGTGAAAATGAGCTAGTGTCCTTAGTGACCAATAGGTCCTAAGTTCCAATCCTTTCAAGACCAAAAAATCAAACTATTTTATAAACTCAATTTTTATAAACTCATTTTCTCTAACTAGATTCAAATTAGCAGTTAGTCCGTACATTTGTTTGTCTAAAATCCAGCTAGAAGCTCATTTTGAATTACAATTCCAAACACGCGATTAAGTGACAATAATCAGAACTCCAGAACCTTTATTTTGAAATCCACCTGCAGATTATGCGTCACATCTTTATTATCTAATGCAGGCTATTGAAGGTCGCACTGGTTCACACCATCAGCTTCAACCAATTTTAAGAGGGGCGCATCACGCAAGTTTTCAAGAATGCCACTGTTTGTGCGTTTTTTATAATGAAACGATCCAAGTACCCATTTAATCCTTCCTCCAATGTCAACAAGCAAACACATAAACTTAGCTACCTGTTGATCAAGAGCAACTTGTCCTTGCAACCTTTTTAACAATTGCTGGTTTACGATTCTCAATCTGATAAGTTCATCCTCTATGGAAGCTTCATGGTCTTTTATTCTCTTGGGGTATTCGCGAACAGACTCCCTATTAGGTGCACGATTTTTGGATTTAATTTCAAAAGAGCGGATTGTTTCCTTAGTAGTACTGGGCCGCATGGCTATTTTTTGGTAAATGAAAATACATCGAAAGAGTAGGCATGAGTGTTATAGAGCAGGATATCTTCGAAAAACCTATCCACTGCACGTCTTAGTATATTTTCCATCTTATATATCGAGGATATCCTGGAAGTATAGGTGCATCTTGTCCATTTTGTTTTGTTTTGTTTTGTTTTTTTTTGACATCTTATCCATCTTATCGAGATTCGAGCATATCTTAGAAGTATACGTACGTCTTGTCCATAACTCCAAACAACGTGCACCTAGTAAGGAGTCTGTTCGTAAATACCATGAGATAAAGAAAGACCATGCACCTTCAATGGAGGATGAACTTAATTAACACATTGGGAATTGTAAACCAGCAGTTGTTAAAAAGGTTGCAGGGAGAAGTTGCTCTTGAGCAAAAGGTAGTTAGGTTGAAGTGTCTGCTTGTTAGCATTAGAGGAAGGATTAAAGGGGAACTTGGATCATTTCCTTATCAAAAACCCACAAACAGAATCAGCAGCATTCCGTGAACCCCCTCTACATTGATTGAAGCTTATGATATGATCCCAGTGCGACCTTCAATGCCCTGGATAAGATGATAAAGATGTTGATGTATCTTATGGTGGATTTCAAAATGAAGGTTATGAGACTTCTGATGTTAGTTACTTATAGCACACAAAATTCAAGGTTTCTGAAAAGCAATGCATGTTTCCCGTAAGTATAACAAAAATGAAAAATCTAACATTCCTTTCACTCGATTATATTATTCACCATTTCAAAATAAAATTACATTATTCACGCCCAATCTAACCCATTTTTCATTAGAAAATATATTTTATCTAAAGAAATCAGTTCACATATACAGAGGCAAATGGCGAAAAATGTCGCTGAATGTCGAAATAA
The DNA here is from genome assembly GCF_003573695.1 of Papaver somniferum. NCBI lineage: Eukaryota > Viridiplantae > Streptophyta > Magnoliopsida > Ranunculales > Papaveraceae > Papaver > Papaver somniferum. Next base: position 212,021,826 of record NC_039358.1, read on the forward strand.
TACGATACATGGCCACATAGGGTGGCTTCGTTTAACAGTTCCGACTGTGACAACTGACATGTGGCGCATAAGTCAGTTTATCTGTCGGTGGTAATATACTTACGTATACATTAGTGGAAGGATAACAATTTTGCAGGTGCCTTTGACATTTTAAACAAAAATCAACTCATTCTATCCAAGAGAGTCGTGGTAATGCATGTAACGACGCATTAGCTGATTAGCATGCACTTGCAAGCTGGTAACTTTATTATCCTAAAGATGCACATACTTTAAATAATTTAAAATCTGATGGTTTAACCAGATTTGCGTCTGCAAAATGCACATAAATAAATGTGTGTGTTTGTTGTCATTCACTCATGCACATGATAACATTATAAATAATGAAAGATCAACGTGCTTGTGGAAAGCTAAAACATGATTCATAATCAGTTTGACTTTATACAGCAGCATACTCGTTCGTGTATACAAGGATCTCAATACGCACTACATGAAATCAGGGAATTTGTAACATTGGAAAAACGTTAGTATCTGTATATTGTAACGACAAAAAAACGTTGGAAATGTGTCGTTTTTATTAGTGTTACAATATTTCATCAACGGTTCATTTCGTTACAATAAAATTTTATTAAATAACGGTTTCATTCGTTGGAATAAATACACCAAATGGTTATCTAGTCAGCACAAGATTTATCTGATGTCATTTTGTTGTAACGGATAGCCGTTATTGTGCAGATCGTAACGGTTTGTCTGTAACAGTTTGGTGTAACAGATACTGTAATGACGACTTTGTGTGTAACTGTTGCCTTATTGCCACCTGTCCTTCCTTGTAACAGATACAACAACGATTTTAATCGTTGTTTGGTTGATTGTAACATATTGGGTTTAACATTTATTGTAACGATTCGCAACCGTGATAGCTGAGTGTAACGGCTGTTGTACGACACGTGTCAATCTATTCTAATGTTTAAAGTAACGGCTTCAAACGTTGATGATTGATTGTAACATTTTGGATATAACAGCTTGTTGTAACGATTCGATTCGTAACAGCTGACTTTAACGTTTGTCGTCTGCCACGTGTCTATCACTTGTAACATATAGACTAACGCCTTTAGACGTTGACAATTCATTGTAACAGTAATGAATTTGCCAGGTGTGCTAATTACTAACAGATTTTATAACGTTGATTCGACGTTGGTAAAAAAAAATAACGTTTTTTACTGTTATAAATAAGATCTCATAATTGGACCCTACAATGCAATCAATTTCTGTAACTGCAATACAATTAGTTTCTGAAGCTGCATTGCAATTCATTTCTGAACCTGCAATACTGAAACTGAAACCCATAATTCATTTCTCATCCCACAATACATACATTGTCATTCTAGCAGCACAAGGAATTCATTCATTCACAAATCCATACAACAACCAATTGAACCAAGGTTAATTTGTCTCCTAATTCATTCACATATGCAAGTATATACAATTGACGTACTTACATTGAAAGAACTGCTTAAGCCTTAAAAAATACTTGGTTCCCTATATGGTTATAATCAAATGACCAGGGTTGTGTTTTTCAGCAGTTTCTAAATATAAAAGTGTTGTTCTGCATTATACCTTGGCTGAAAAAAGTTGTTCATGATAAGCCAAAAGAAGTCGTCCTTTGACATCAGAGTAGCCTTAACCAGCTCATGGCATCAGCTATTGCCATCGACTCCAGTATCCTGACAGAACAACAAAAATGAAACAGAAACTCAAATTATAATCAGCTCTCGTAGGAGAGAAAGATTCATTCGGTAATTTCGGCAATTCAATTACATGTTCATTGTCATTTTTCAATACATACATTCTCATTATAGACCAATCAATTGAACCAAGATTTGTCTCATCATTCAAATACCTAAGTATATGTGAGTGAAACAACTGCTTGAGGCAAAAAAATAAACATGGTTCCCTATGTTATAAGAAAATGACAAGGTTGTGTGTTTCAGCAGTTTCTAATATAAGTAAGTTTCTAATGCATACATTCTCACAGTTTTTATATGAACATGGCAACCTAAGCAACAAAAGTTTATATTTGACAGACTTGTCACTGGGAATTTATGTACATGGTTTCATATGTTAAATTAAGATGACAACAAACAATGCACTGATATTGCAAGACTTTAATCACCAATTAATAGAAGTAGAGAAAATAATGTCTCGCTTGGTACAAGTTCTTTCCCTCGCTTGGTACATCTTTACAAGGCCAGCACTGTCTCGCTTATTTAACCAACTTCATCATAGACCCCCACACAGTGGGACTGATCCGCTTCAGGTGTTCGCATCAATGAATTCTCGAAAAACAGAGATAATGGTACCATCAGTCAACCAAATTTTCAGTAAGTAACGCAAGAAACTCTAATTTGTCAAGAGTTTACCCACTAACTGTAATTACAGTGGTAAGTTGTACCTTTTTCCAGGAATCATGTGAAACACATACTCAAAGGGATCACAATAGGTAAAGCAAACAAACCTGAGATTACAATGACTTGTCAACTCTCTGCAGTAGGTATTCTCCAGCTTCAGGTGTTAGCATCAGTGAAACCTCACAAAACAAAAGGAGAATTGTAGCATGTAAGTGTATCAGCCGGAGGTAGCGAATGACAACAAGGAAACAAATAATTATAACAGTTCAGTCACCAGTAAAATTAGAGAGGAGAATGTTTTGCTCGTCAGGTTAGCTGCATTAATCTCCTTCAATTACAGCAAACCTAACGACTATAACATCTCCACTCCGAAAACTCGATGGTAGTAAGTTGTACCTTATGGCAGAAATCATGTAACACATACTTGAAAAGAATGAATAGATGTAGCTTGAATAGATCATAATAGGTAATGAAACAAACCTGATATTAAAATAACTTGCCAACTTTTTCCATAGTAGGTAATCTCCAGCTTCGGGTGTTAGAATACATAAAACCTTGCAAAACAAATAATTATCGGTCAGATGCATGGCATCTGAATAAGCAAATGACATATTTGAAGAGATCATAAAAGGTATGGGTAACAAACCTGAGATTAAAAAGGATACCTGCGGTATCCCATGCTCATGGGATTTGCATATATGAAAGAAACATAACTGATAAACTTCTGTATCAACATTCTTGTCCACACCAAAGTTCCTGAAAACATACAAAAAAACGATATGAAATATCAGAAGAGGAGACAAGGTTGCCCCTCTTCCCTCCTCCTTTACCCGGGCTAGGGACCGGAATTTAAAATAGCAAAGTTAAAAAGGGGGAGGGGACAAATAAAAGCAAGTAAATAAAAGACATTCATATATAGATATACACAAAGCAGTACAACCCGATACACTCGGAGAAGTGTATTTTTAAGAAATATTTAAAGTGACATAAAACTGAAAGGAACTTTTCTGGGGTACATTATAGCTAGAGAGTGAAAAAAGACTCCACAAAATATAAACAGAAATTTGTATATATTAGTGTAAGGAAAGCTGCACAAAAAAATATGTTTCAAACAGCTTAGTCTAGATCTGGCAGGACCAACCAGTTTGCAGGAAAGACTAAGAAGCTTTCAGAGTTACACACTAACTAAAGAGTGACTAAATCAAAAGAACGCAACAAAATATAAGCAGCAGCATATGTATCAAAAGTAAGGAAAGCTGCACCAAAAGATAAGTTCCAAACTGCTTAATTTACCGGTTGCAAAACCAACCGATTTGCAGGCCAGATTAAAAATCCACCCATAACATAATCAGCCAATGTTTAGCATTTTTTCGGGCCTTCAGGAGCATCGGGTACATGATACTACACATCAAGAACACCCTCAATGCATACCTTCCTATCGTCATGATTAACACTAACCCCGTGACATATTTCTCCACGCGATCCGTTAACCACATAACCTGTTGCGGTTGTCTCCATTTTTTTGTTAACAAGACGAACTTGAGGCTCTCCTTCTGCAGGTATAGTATTAGCAGCAGCGCCAGGTTAAATGACGGGAGAATGGATATCAGGGACTTGTGCTCTGCTTTGAAAATTGGAATTGTTCTGTTGGCTTGCCATGATGAAACTGAAAATAACCTATTACCAAAACCATCCCATTCAATTCAATAGTTGATTAAAAAAGTTATTATCTCTAACTATAAAAGTTAAGGACGTAAATGAATTACAGATTGAAGCTCACCTTTGAGAGAACACTTAACTCCTCTTAGATCATGTCCATCGTGCCTTCATTACCAACTGGAGTAAATGATTTGGCTTTTGCACTCGCGGCTATTGAAGAACCAAATTTTCCTTGTATTGCTTGCTTCTTGGTAACAGTCGATGAAAAGCCTCGGCAATAACTTCGATTAGATTCATCACCAAAAACGTACTTGAGTAACTGTATCATTGGTAATATCTACAACAGCCTCAAAACCGGCTTCAAATTCAGCCTTTCTCTTTTTACGACAACCTTCACTTTTTCTTGAAATCCAAAAGAACCAAACTGTAAATAATTAAATTTATTTGAACTTTGAACAACATATGATGGTCCAATACTCACATATGCTTGAAGTGCACTTGGATGTACAACTCCATTTTCCCTACATGAGCCAGCATCCATCTCTCACCACGACACTCGATAAACCTACCTTCTTTTTTGGCCTGTACAATCAATATGGTCAGTAAAGGTTGTCCAAATAAAATAGTTTGAGAATTTAATGTTAAGACCACTATGTTAGAAAGTACTTACAACTCTGTAGGATTTGTTGGCGTGGGAGAGTCTACCTAAACAATGTCGGATCATTCTCTTCCGCTGGTTCTCAATATATCTAGCATGCTTTTCCTGCATGCCAGGCTGGTACTCATTATGCACAAATCGTTTCCAAACGTAATCATTAACACCATAAGGGAATGCTACATCCATCTCTTCCCGAGTCTTGAGCTTTTTCAGAATGTTAAGGCGTAACTCCCAATTGAATGAACGAAACTTCTGGGGAAATATTTTTTGGAAAAATGGCCTGAAAAGAGACTCATCATACGTGAAACAAAATTTTCCCTGAAACGACGAAGTATTTTTTCCAGCCATAAACAATAACTTGGTAGTTGGTATATAAACACTGATATGTATAAGTGGAGCAAACCATAGAATGAAATGTATAGGAGATAATAAGTTACCATGAGTGTGTTCCAGACTTGGTCCTTGAAGTCTGCAGGAATGAGCCTCCAGTCTTTGTAGTCAATTGGACAGTGAACTCGAATGAGTTCCCCTGCACGATTTGCAAACTTTGATGCATATTCGCCAAATGGTCTTCCGCATTCATCTATTTCAACCAAGAGTCTGGGTGGAAGTTATGCCTCCTCCAAATCATAATCATATTGAGTTTCATCATGAGATAGAGAACCATTTTCATAACCACCATGAGATGGAGTACTACAAACATCAGATGCAGAACCAGTTTCATTGGTAGACACAACATGATCTGAAGAGTGAGAATCCTGACTTGACAACATCTTCATACCAAACAACAAACAACATATTAGGTATTTGAACTAAAATGAGAGCAAACCTAGCAGTGAACGAAAATACAAAACCCCAAATTCTGGTTGAAATCTATGGAAGGATATTATAACCAACAAAGGTATAATTCTAAAGTAATAAGAACAACCTATGAAAAAAACTTCATAACCATGTAGAAACCCTGAGTTTGGCCGTAATCTATGGAAAGAGATAACAACCAAATACCAAGAATTGCAAAATAGTAATTAAATAACAACATACAAGTAAATCTATGAAGGAGATACCAACCAACAAAAAAGAAACCCTAATTTGAAATATATATTCCAAAGTAAAAGCTACATATATTACCTCTAGAGAATGAACGAGGTACAGATATGGATGCGAGGTAAGAGGTACGGAAGAAGAAAGGGGTATAAGTGAGAATGGCGAAGAAGGTTGGTGAGAATGAAGGGAAAGAAATTAAGTTTTCATCTCCCTCTGTTTATAGAGAAGGATTATATTTGAAATCATTCTGAAAATTTGAGAAAGGGGAAAATGAAATTTGAGAGGGAATAAGAAAGGTTTCTCAAATTTGAGAGGGAATTAGAAAAGATTTCTCAAATTTGAGAGGGAATTGAAATCTAAAAGATGTATCAGAGTGGGGATTTGAGAGGGAACGAAATTTGAGACCCAAAATTGAAACCTACTTTTTTGGACAAGATAGAAGAGTACAATAATAGAGGAAAGATTTCCTTTTCTCTCAAAATATCTAGGTCAAAGGTGTTAGAGCACAGATCGGTTGACCTCGCATGCGTTGCTATATCAAGCATGTTTGTCAATGTTAGTGACCAAAACTATGAGTCTTGATTTCTAGTCTATTATAGCTAAGTTTCAGACTAGGATAGAAAAGTGTAGTTGAGCTCAAGGAATTCATTGCGATTCATCATACAACAACGAAGATTTACTCAAGGAACCGTGGAACTTCATCAACAAAAAGGTATGTAGAGACTTGAACTTATCTATCACACAAAAGTCTATCTATTTTATCTCCTACTTCTTGTGAGACAAAAAGTCGTATGTTATATATACTGGATCATACACATTTGATATTTCGAGTTGAGTATTCACTAATTATCTTTTTCTCGAAATCGTGTGTTGGTAAAGCGTTTTGCTTTGATCAAGTTTATCTTCACTTAATGACGAAAGTCATGAAAAGTTTCAATTACTTTGAGAATTGCTCTGACGTGAAACGGTATGTGAATAACGGCTATATAACGTCCTTTGAGAATGTCTCAATGATTGGAACGGAGTTTAGATTACATAACCATGTATTCCTTAATCCGAAGTTTTCGAACTTTGTTGATTGAGAGAAACCGAAGGAATTGGATTTTCCAAAAACTCGTTTGCGTGTTTAGTCCGCGAACTGGCGGAAGTCTCTTTGCCGATATTTTCTGCTGAGTTTGGAAAACTCTGTCGGTTGCCTTAAGTCCGCGAACTTGTTTGTGAGATTAAGTGGTAATTATCTAAAGATGTGCTCTGAATATGAAACTTAAATTACTAAGGAATGCTTAATGCAAACCGTGTCTATAAAGTTCATGATCCGAATCATCGAATCGAATCATCTTTGTTTCAATTGTGTCTTGTGTAGTTACATAAGATCTCATAGCATTTGAACAACTCTCTAACTAGTTCATTTGAGTCAATTGAACTAGTTATGGTGAAGATGAACTAGGTTAATATGAAATACCAATATGGTTAACCTTTTGGGTTACTATGTTGAACCAACATACACGTACACGTTTGGGCATGGTTTTCACAAACCCAGTAAACGTCTACCAAGTGTGTGTGACAAGCTAAGTTTTCGATCTAACGGTTGAGAAATATTAGCTTGAATCTAAATCAGGTTTTCATCTAACGGTGAATATGGATTGGTTTGTAACTAAGGCAAAACCCTGATTTGAAGCCTATATAAAGGAGACATCTAGCATTGTCCAAAACTAATCCCCACACGTCTGTGAGATACTAGTGCGCTCGCTAGAGTCGATTCTCCTTTAACCTTTGGTTTTCTTCTCTAAAATTCAGGTTAACGACTTAAAGACTTCATTAGGATTTTGAAGCCAGACCGATACTACTTTTATCATAGTTGTGTGATCCGATCTTGCATCTTCTATCGTACGAGTACAATCTATTGATTGGCTTGAGATCGTGAGAGTTCTCCGATAGGCAAGATAAAGAAGTCACAAACATCTCCGTCTCACTGTTTGTGATTCCTCGACAAACCGCTTGTGTAGTCACGAAGGATTGTTGAGAGGTGATTGATTAATCTAGGCTATTCTTCGGGAATATAAGACCGGACTATCAATTGGTTCCTGTTCACTTTGATTTTATATCTTAAGACGGAACAAAACCTAAGGTTTTTCTGTGGGAGACATATTTATCCTTTGATAGACTTTTCTGTGTGAGACTGATTTGTTTATTATCAAGTCTGCGATTTTGGGTTGCAGCAACTCTTAGTTGTGGGTGACATCAGCTAAGCGAATCAAGTGCGCAGTATCCTGCTGGGATCAGAGGCGTAGGAGTACAACTGTACCTTAGATCGGTGGGAGACTGATTGGGGTTCAACTATAGTCTAGTCCGAAGTTAGCTTGTAGTAGGCTAGTGTCTGTAGCGGCGTAATACAGTGTATATTCAATCTGGACTAGGTCCCGGGGTTTTTCTGCATTTGCGGTTTCCTCGTTAACAAAACTTCTGGTTTCTGTGTTATTTATTTTCCGCATTATATTTTATATAATTGAAATAATACAGGTTGTGCGTTAAGATCATGAATTAGAAATCCAACCTTTGGTTGTTGATTGATATTGATTGATCCTTGGATATTGGTCTTTGGTACCGTCCAAGTTATTCCTTGTGTTTGATTAAAGACTCACTATTGTTTTAGCTTGAGTAAATCAAAACAAGTGAGAGATATTGACTCCTTGAGATACTTTAATCTAGATTGAGTGTGACTGTCTAGTTGATTCTCTAGCAAAGTATTTCGGAGTTAGTCCATACAGATTGTTAAGCGAGATATTGGGTGGGGTTGTTAGACCCCCGCTTTTTCAATTGGTATCAGAGCAGGCAAACACTTTTAAAGACCTTAAAAGTCTGTGTTTGTGGCGATATGACTATATGGACCATAAAGTCTCAACTGATGCTTCACCAGGTTAAAAAAATAATTGTAGGAAAAGGTCTGATAAACTGGTTACTCTTCAAAAGAGATTGGAAGAACAAATCCGGATCTATTCTGATCTTGTTGCAGAAATTGCAACTCTTAAGGATTTGATATCTAGTAAGAGTCTCTCATTAAATCTGAGAGAATCCAGTTGTTCCTTTCTAAAGATTTGTCACCATTCAGATAATGTTTCAACAATCGCCTATTGAGAAAACTGATGTGACTGGGAACCACTCAGACAAATGTCAAGAGTCTGAATTATATAGATGCTCATCCGATCATCCTAAACAAGCCTGTATGTCTTCTTTAAGGAGTCTGGAGGCTGAAAGTAATCCTTGCAAGAATACTTTGCAACCTTGTGTTACTCAAAAAGGATATACAATTCTGTCAGGAAATTCCAAACAGAAAAGTACTGATAATATGAGTAATCTTGCCTTGTGCTCTACCTATTCCCTTCAATGGTGTAGTGACAGTCGTTGTGGTCTTTTTCTACATGTGCTAGGCGATTCTCCACTGTGTGTGTGGTCTATCGTTTCTAAAAGAGGAGTACACTCTACAATCAGAACAAAAGGAGAACTTCCGATTGGTTGTTATTCTTTTCAATTAGAACCAAAAAATATTGATGCAACTCTAAACAACCTCTCTTGGAAAAAGACAATGGATGATGAGTTAGATCAACTTCATAGACAAGTCGTGTGGAATCTTGTACCGAACAAGTCCAAAGTCTATAATATTGGTTCTAAATATGTTTCAAGAAATAAGGGAGGTTATTTAGATAGTTTCATAGATAATCTCAGACTCATTCCTCAAGGACACTCTGATAGACGCATTTATGTGTCTAATATGTCTCTATTGTATGTATTCTTAGTGCTCAATTTTGTATTTATTGTGTTCTTTTATGTCTTTGTAGGAATTCTTAGAGAAATAAGCTCTTGCGGCGATATTGGCTCAAAAAGTGGTGTTTTACACCCGAGGATAGAGTACTAAAGGCACCCTCGAAATGCACCGGAAGCGTCCCAGAAATGTGCCGGAGGAATCCAGAAAAATTACTATTTCCACCCCAATTGCTATTCGCACCCCCAGTTTGGATAGGGGGACACCATCTTCTTCATTTCAAAAACTGAATTTTGGCGGGAAAACGTGCATGAGAACTGGCAGAAGTTTGATCGAATTTTTTAACGTGTTATAGGGAGATTAAATGGCTGAGACTTGGCAGGAAGATGTGATTAAGCCTAAGGAAGATATTTTGGGTGTCGGGTCCGATCGAATTTGGCTAGAATCGTCTAGGAAATTCACGAGTTGGGAACAGGGCAGTTCATGTCTGTCACGGGTTTGAGAGAATTTTTGGAGGAATTCGAACGTGTTCTGATGATTCATGGAGGACTCTAACACACTTTTGGACCGTGTAGAAGACAATTAAGGTGAGTTTCCATGAAATTAACAGCTGCAAATACGTAATCGAAATAAAAAAGGAAAAAAATATATTTTGAACTGTCCGAGTAATGGAAGATTCTTGGGAGTTATTGCAAAGGATTTCGTCTACCTGTTGAGTATAAAAAGACTTCTGGGGTAGAGTAGAAGGCTGTCGAGAGTTGGGGGTCGAGCAGAGCCTCTGAGGAGCAGAAACAATCGATATCCAGGAACGGGTTCTGCTGCTGCTGCTGCCATTAAAGAGCTTGAAGAACACGAAGAACAGACTATCCAGGACAGTCTTATTTTCAGCAGCACCAACAGCAGTAGGCTTGTGTCGTTGTTTACAGCATCAAAGTATTGTAGTTGTTTTCTGGACACTCAGAGTAGGTCGTAGATCCACTGTTTTTATCCTTTTTCAATCTTTTGAACACCTTGTGAGCTTGAATTATTATTTTGAGTGTGTGTTTGATATGAATAGCTAAAACCCAATACTTGGATGAAGGAGGAAGCCTTATTTCACACTTGGGTAATTATATTTAATTCTTTTCATGATTTTTGTATTAATTTTAATTGAAATTATGATTTAAATTAATTAGTTGTGATTTGATTTGATGGGTCATGCTTAGCTTAGATGATTTTATGTCCCATGCTTAACATTTACACCTAATATTTTGAGAATCAATCTTGGCAATAAATTAGAGTCGATATATTTAATATATTTTTCGAGCTATTATTGATAAAAGAATTATTATTTGAACCTTAAGAAATGAAATTGGCGGAATCCTAGTCCCAGTACCTCTCGCCCATTGTGACAAATATTGTGTATATATTTTTATTTTTAAATCTTTACAAGTCCGAGCAACGAACTTTTACTACCACTTTCAATATTACAACAAAATGGCGTCGCCGACGCGGACTTGTATATAGATTTATTTTTATTTTTTTAGGTTTATTTTTTTTTATTATTTGTTCCTTTTTACTTTGTCTTTTTTCTTTGATTTACAGGTTCGAAGTGGAGCACTAAGGACTTGGAGAGGAAAAAGCTTAAAGCGAAAAGAGAAAAGAGAAGAAAAAAGGACGATTTTAGGATTTAATTTTTAATTTTTAATTTTTTTAGAGTGTGTGAGGAAAACTGTAATTTTTTTATTTATTTATTTTATTTATTTATTTATTTTGGACTTTGGACTTTAAACAATTGGACTTTTTTTTTTAACCCTACGGAAGGGTATTATTAAAAAAAAATATATATATATATAAACTGTGTGCAGGGAAGGACGACGATTACTATATCGTCTCGGCCCCTCGGGTTCGCACACGGCATAGGAGTCGTGGCCCGAGTCGACAACAACGGTTCATCCCCCGTCTGGTACGGGAGGTAAGTCCATCGAAACACTCGCGAATCTCCTGTAAGCGAGTTACTGTATTCCTTAAGGTGATTCATTGATTGAGGACGAATTTGGACTGTTTTTAAATTCCTAGTAAAGGGCAAGGCCTGGCCAATACAAGATAAGGGTTTGGATTTCATCACCGCTCCCTTCTTGCCCGCCTTAGGAAAACGAAACCTAACGCGAACCCAAGCTTAAAATTTGGAATAGAACGAGACTGATAGGGTAACGAGCTTAATAGGAAACTCGTTCGAAAAATATTGGTTGCTCTTTAAGCACACTCCAAAGTTCATGATGGTTTCTGTGAGTTGAATGCGTGACTGCGCCGCCTTGTGATAGCGGTGAGGCCTTGGGTATCAAAGCTCCATTGAGCTTCCCTCGCCTCAATTCAACTTACTTTGACTCGGATTGATTCCAGAGGGGTTTGCTCAAATTGCAACGAATTCCCTTTCGAAAGATAGAAGCTGGTCTAGAAACAATCTAAGTGGAGCCATCATGCTTTTTGTTTGCTAGAGATCTTTAGGTTTGCTTTGGTGGAGTCGAGTCGGCCTTGTTTGTGATTGTATAGAATCCCTCTGTAGTTTATATTTCTTCGGTGATGAATCCTTTTGAGGAGACGCCACCTGCGATGACGTTGCGAGAATATATGTCTAGAAATTCTCGTTATCAAGAGACGTCTTCGGAAATGACTCTTGGTGAATATATGCATGGGCAGCGATATATGGATACTCCAACTTTTATTGAGGAATCACCTCTAACGATCTATGAGAAATATTATAAACATAGACCATGTAGTTTGGAACAAAGATTGAGAATTCTTGAATTTCAAAAATTGTATCATGATGATGAGGATAGTGATGATGAAGAATCTGAAATATGTAGGCAGAGTAATCAGGAATTTGTTTCTCCAATTGAGCCTTATAATGATAATGTTCTTTCTAGTTCAAATCCAAATAATTTTAATAATTATTAACCTATTCAAAAGGACGAGGATTTGACTAGAGATACCACAGTTTTAGACGAGGATTACGAAGCCGATAATGGTCTAGAGGAACGAGTTTATTCTGAGAATATTGTTTTAGAGTCTAGCGATTTAGAAACATTAGTCTTATACGAAGAACATGAACTCGTAGAAATGAGTGAGTATGAACCCAACTTAGAAGAATCTATTGACCATTTCCAGGAATCCGATGACCTAGAAATTAGGGAAGTTGTGACTAGTCTTTCTAGAGACACAGAAAACTCTAAGTTTGGGGGTGATTATCATTCTCCGTGTGATTTAACTCTTAGAAAGTACCCTCCTGTAGGATTTGACATTTGTGCCTCAACCATCTTACAAGATTATTTTCATACACGTTATCCCGAACCTAATGATGTCCAGAAAGAAGATCAGTTGTTAGAAACCCATCCTCTGGTTGATGAGGTTAGCCCAGGAAATAATACCAAGATTGACTTTGTTTTCCCACCAAAAACTTTTCTACCAATTGTGGGAACATATAAATTTCAGATGTGTCAATTATTAAGTTTTGAGACTAAACCTAATTACTTTAGGAGATTAGGGTCGACACATCTGTTTAAGGAAGACCACCACAATTATTTCGGCTATTGCTATATGATTCGAGGTGATTAAACCTTTCTTAGTCTGGCTGAAGACTTTAAACTTAGCACTTCTTGGGAGGTAACCCAATCTCACACAACACGGTAATATCCTTCCTTAACTCTTTTACTTCAAATAGTAACCGTTTCTCCTTGTTCATGTTTTTAATTTTATCTTTAGAACATTGAGGACAATGTTAGATTTAAGTTTGGGGGTATTGGGAGAAACTTTTTAGTTGCGTAATAAATAAACTCCAGAGCCTAGAAATTTACGCCTATTAAGGATATCACTAACCAATCTAAGTGGATGGAAACATTTTTGTTTTAGGAGCTGAGGAACCAATCTGACTAGATGGAAACATCTATAGAGTCTATTCATAAAAGCACGGAGCTCAGGTGTTAGAATTAACATGATAGGTTCGCCATATCTCGTCGAGTCCTTTTCACCTTCTATTTTTAGTTTTCTTTTATTTCAAGTGATTTGGTGGGGCACACGATTCAAGTTGTTACCTTTTCTAGGGTGAAATAGAGTGACTGAGTTACCTTTTAAAAAAAAAAAAAAAATTAGACCGCACCAGTTAGACCAATCGGAATAAGTATTAACACTTGGATATCAATATGCGTGTGTTCTCCCTGTTTCCGTCGCCTAAGCAAGCGTGGAATGCAGGACCCGTGGGAACTATCGTGTAATCTGCTGACAAGAAGCATGCGCTTGGATCCAAAAGATCTATTCATGCCGTTAAGTTAAAAAAAAATGGTTATTGTTATGTGTAGTCAACTGCTGGTTCCCTTGTATTTGCCAGTTTGTTGATCTAGATTTAAGTTATTGACCACTGGTTCCCTTGTATATGCCAGTGTGTTAATATTAGTCAGACCGGTATCTCAGTCATTTAGGTTAGGTTCATCTTGGCAGAGGCTTTCAGACAGATATGGGAAACACCGTTCGCTTTTCAACCATCTACATTTTTCTTTTTCCATCTTCTTAATCTTTTCATGTGATTAGTCTGACTCCGAGTATGATGTCCATCGTGAAACTATCTTAGTAGAGCTCCGTCACTTATATGAATTTTAGTATGCTTGAGTGCAAACTCGTATACATCAATTGAAATTTCGCGTCAGGGTACTTCCTCCTGTAATTAATAAGTATGCCAACCAAGGAGGTTCTTTAGTGCTTTCCAAGATTTTTCGTAGATAGCTAGGGTCTGGAGTATTGGTTTTTGTGGGTACACCTCTGATAAACCCACCCGAGATTAACTCGGTCATTTTTCAAGAATAAATTTTGCTCGAGGACTAGCAAATAATAAGTTTGGGGGTGTTGATAGACGCATTTATGTGTCTAATATGTATCTATTGTATGTATTGTTAGTGCTCAATTTTGTATTTATTATGTTCTTTTATGTCTTTGTAGGAATTGTTAGAGAAATAAGCTCTTGCGGCGATATTGGCTCAAAAAGTTGTGTTTTACACCCGAGGGGATAGAGTACTAAAGGCACCCTCGAAATGCACCGGAAGCGTCCCAGAAATGTGCCGGAGGAATCCAGAAAAATTACTATTTCCACCCCAAAATTACTATTTCCACCCCAATTGCTATTCGCACCCCCAGTTTGGATAGGGGGACACCATCTTCTTCATTTCAAAAACTGAATTTTGGCGGGAAAACGTGCATGAGAACTGGCAGAAGTTTGATCGAATTTTTTAACGTGTTATAGGGAGATTAAATGGCTGAGACTTGGCAGGAAGATGTGATTAAGCCTAAGGAAGATATTTTGGGTGTCGGGTCCGATCGAATTTGGCTAGAATCGTCTAGGAAATTCACGAGTTGGGAACAGGGCAGTTCATGTCTGTCACGGGTTTGAGAGAATTTTTGGAGGAATTCGAACGTGTTCTGATGATGCATGGAGGACTCTAACACACTTTTGGACCGTGTAGAAGACAATTAAGGTGAGTTTCCATGAAATTAACAGCTGCAGATACGTAATCGAAATAAAAAAGGAAAAAAAATATATTATGAACTGTCCGAGTAATGGAAGATTTTTGGGAGTTATTGCAAAGGATTTCGTCTACCTGTTGAGTATAAAAAGACTTCTGGGGTAGAGTAGAAGGCTGTCGAGAGTTGGGAGGAGAGGAGAGAAGGATACAGAGGGAGAATCACCATTTTTCTCTGCTGCTGCTGCTGCTGCCATTGATGAAGAGGAAGAACATGAAGAACGGACAAGCAGAAGCAGTCGTTTATCAACAGTGAAACGACTAGCGTGGGTCGCAGCACAGTCTAAACAGTAGCAACACTTGTCATTTATCGTTCATTCTGAGACGCTTTTTGTGCGTCGCAGATTACAGTTTACACCATTTTCTCTTCTTCTCATCATTTGTAAATCATTTTTGAGCCATGATAAATTATTTTGAGAGCATTTATACTATGATGAGCTAATTCCCTCGTAACCAAGGCAATGGAGGAAGCTATTCACGCAACATAAATGGGTAACTATTTCATTTAATTATATAATTCACCTAATCGCTGCTTTTGTGGAGTTTTAAATTGTTTGAATGATTGTCTTAATTATTTGTTATTCAGTTTGATAGGTTATGCTTGGTTTAATCTCTTGATAATCTATGCTTAAGGTTTACAAATAATGTTTGAGAATTTGTATGATTGATAGTGAATTAAAGATAAAAGAGGACTTAAGAATTGAATAGAGTTTTGAAATATTTATCATAATTTTGCGTAGTAGTGGAATCTAGTGTCTTGGTTACCTCTCGCCCAAATTGTTAATATTTTGTATAATTATTTATTAAGTCTAAAAAAATTATCCTTCACAAGTCCGAGAGTTTGAACCTTATTACTACAACCCCCATTAAATCATTAATCACACTCACAAGTTGAAGAATTTGAGTCCAAAGAGACGTTTGTTACTACGGAATATTCCTTATCCTTTCAACCTTATTATATCGGTAGCAAGTCCTATGTGACAAGCACTTCCAGGAAAAAAAGAAGAAGAATCTCTGCTCATGTGTCTTACCATAGAAAGTCACTGTGGGATAAACGAGGGGAGCCTTTTGGTCCCATCGTTTCTACCTAAACCTAGACGTTCGCGTCCCCATGTTTGTCTTGAGAAAATGGGTATTTGCGTCTTTTTGACTCAAGGAGTGTATTTTTGCTTATTGTTTTGTTTTTATCTATAAATATCTCTACCTACAAAAGCTTTTGTTTGTCCAGGGTTTTAGTCGTTCGCAAACGGAGAATCTCAAAAATTTATGTTTCATAGAACCTGTTACTAGATGCAGCACAAGCAGGAATGTAACTCTGGCAGCTAATGTACGTCGGTGTACTGGGATTCCCTCCACAAGTTTGAAGAAAGTGAAGACTACAATTAATGGTAAAAATCCTTTCCTTAATTGATTCTTGTCTTCTTATCAAAGTGTTGAAAATTTCAGGAATCTGGTAAAAGATTTCATCAGCAAAAGAAACAACTTAAAATCTCGGATCGCTGCATCCTTAGATGATATAATTCACTATGAACGAATGTTGTCTCAATCTACAAACACTGTACGAAAACTAGAAAAGGAACTTAGTAAATTTACAGTGTTTTCAAAAGATTTGGAGGAGTTGAATGATCCCTTTGTCAATGGACTTTTCAATAACGAGAAGAAGTTCTCTGAAGAAAATTTGGAAAAGTTCATTAATGCCTAGTACATCTTATTTTTTGGATTAGTTGGAAGAATAACTAGCGTCTTGAATAGCGAAGATTTTGACTACACATAGCTAGATGCTATATGTTGAGCATTCTTGAACTAAATTAATCATCTTGATTGGTTATTTAGTTATTTTCTTCGAAAGTCTTCTTTTGTCGAGCAAAATCTTTTGACAATTAAATTGATTGCTTCGGTGATTAGTTTGGTTGTGTATTCCTGTTAGATTAATTATAGGTTCTCTTGTAATTAATCTAGTTGAGTTTTTCATATATTCCACAAGTTCTTGTGTTGAGTATATGAACTGCTATACTAATCATGTTCTATTGGTTGATGTAGTCGTATATTCCGTAAGGTTTTCTTTATGTTGAGGCTCCGTGTGGTTATCTTAGTCGTAGCTCCGTGAGTTTTCTTATGTTGAGCACAATCAATTAAATTGATCACTTTTGTGGTTTGATTTAGTTGCGTATTCTGATTAATTTAATCATGGGTTTACTTGTGATTAATTTGGTTGAGTTTTGTATATAGAAAATCATTTCCATGGTTTTTGGTGTCCAATTAAAAAATCCTTCTTTTCTTTCGAAATTAAGGTCGATCTTGTTGTTCTTTCGGGAATGACATCAAATGGGGGAGAGTTCTTTTGAACTTGTGATTAATGGTAATATCTTGTGGGGTGTGCGGCTGTGGAATTTTGTAGGGGTTATCTTGTATCTTAAAACTCCTTGATGAATGCATTTAGCTTCGGCTTTATGATTGCATCTAAATTAAGTTGGTATGTATTTTTTTTCTTTTAGTCTATGAAATGTCTCTTGTGGAAATTTCATTATGATCCCGTTATTTTACCTTTGCCAATTTTATTGATAAAAAGGGGGAGAAATAATGTAGTTCACACTACAAATACATATGGTTTTCGGATCATTGTGTAAGGGGGAGTGGTTTCCATGATCGAGATGGAGTATTGACTAAGGGGGAGTGATACGTATCACCATAGTATTGTTGTTAAATTCGTGATGCAATTGGACTTTGATGTTGCATAATGATACTATGACACTGTATAATAATGATAGAGAATCTCGATTTCTCTCATTGTTATAGCTACGGATCTTCAACAATGGTGGTGCTAAACTTACAACCTTTGGGATCATTGGAGTATTTGGAAGGAAGAAGATTTCAAGGAACGTTAAAGATTAGACTATGGAATATGAGCCACTAAAGTTTATCTTTTTTGTATTCCATATGTATTAATAGTTTTGTCACTAAAATTGACAAAGGGGGAGATTGTTAGAGCATAGCTCGCTCGACCTCGCATGTGTTTCTATATCAAGCATGTTTGTCAATGTTAGTGATCAAAACTATGAGTCTTGATTTCTAGTCTATTATAGCTAAGTCTCGGACTAGGATAGAAAAGTGTAGTTGAGCTCAAGGACTTCATGACGCTTCATCCTACAACGACGAAGATCTACTCAAGTAACCGTGGAACTTCATCAACAAAAAGGTATGTGGATACTTGAACTTATCTATCACTCAAAAGTCTATCTATTTTATCTCCTACTTCTTATGAGACAAAAAGTCGTATGCTATATGGACTGGATCATACACATTTGACATTTCGAGCTGAGTATTCACTACTTATCTTTTTCTCTAAATCGTGTGTTGGTAAAGCGTTTCTCTTTGATCAATTTTATCTTCACCTAGTGAAGAAAGTAATGAAAAGTTTCAATTACTTTGAGAATTGCTCTGACGTGAAACGGTCTGTGAATAACGGCTATATAACGTCCTCTGAGAATGTCTCAATGATTGGAATGAGAGTTTAGTTTACATAACCATGTATTCCTTAATCCGGAGTTTTCGAACTTTGTTGATTGAGAGAAACTGGAGGAATTGGCTTTGCCAAGTCCGCGAACTCAGTCCGAGAACTGACGGATGTTCTCTTGCCGAGAATTTGTGCTGGGATTTTCCAAAAACTCGTTTATGTGTTTAGTCCGCGAACTCAGTCCGCGAACTGGCAGAAGTCTCTTTGTCGAGATTTTCTGCTGATTTTGGAAAACTCTGTCGGTTGGCTTAAGTCCGCGAACTTGTTTGTGAACTTAAGTGGTTATGATCTAAAGATGTGCTATGAACATGAAACTTAAATTACTAAGGAATGCATTATGCAAACCGTGGCTATAAAGTTCATGAGACGATTCGTCGCATCGAATCATCTTTGTTTCAATTGTGTCTTGCGTAGTTACATAATATCTCATAGCAATTGAACAACTCTCTAACTAGTTCATTTTAGTCAATTGAACTAGTTATGGTGAAGAAGAACTAGGTTAATATGAAATACTCATATGGTTAACCTTTTGGGTTACTATATTGAACCAACATACACGTACACGTTTGGGCATGGTTTTCACAAACCCAGTAAACGTCTACCCAAGTGTGTGTGACAAGCTAAGTTTTCGATCTAACGGTTGAGAAATATTAGCTTGAATCTAAATCAGGTTTTCATCTAACGGTGAATATGGATTTCTTTGTAACTAAGGAAAAACCCTGATTTGAAGGCTATATAAAGGAGACATCTAGAATTATGCAACACTAATCCCCACACGTCTGTATGATACTAGTGCGCTCGCTAGAGTCGATTCTCCTTTAATCTTTGGTTTTCTTCTCTAAAATCAGGTTAACGACTTAAAGACTTCATTGGGATTGTGAAGCCAGACCGATACTACTTTTATCAAAGTTGTGTGATCTGATCTTGCATCTTCTATCGTACGAGTACAATCTATTGATTGGCTTGAGATCGTGAGAATTCTCCGATAGGCAAGATAAAGAAGTCACAAACATCTTCGTCTCACTGTTTGTGATACCTCGACAAACCGCTTGTGTAGTCAAGAAGGATTGTTGAGAGGTGATTGATTAATCTAGGATGTTCTTCGGGAATATAAGACCGGACTATCAATTGGTTCATGTTCACCTTGATTTTATATCTTAAGACGGAACAAAACTTAGGGTTTTCCTGTGGGAGACAAATTTATCCTTTGATATACTTTTCTGTGTGAGACATATTTGTTTATTATCAAGTTTGTGATTTTGGCTTGCAGCAACTCTTTGTTGTGGGTGAGATCAGCTAAGCGAATCAAGTGCACAGTATCCTGCTGGGATCAGAGGCGTAGGAGTACAACTGTACCTTGGATCGATGGGAGACTGATTGGGGTTCAACTATAGTCCAGTCCGAAGTTAGCTTATAGTAGGCTAGTGTCTGTAGCGGCTTAATACAGTATGTATTCAATCTGGACTAGGTACCGGGGTTTTTCTGCATTTGCGGTTTCCTCGTTAAAAAAACTTCTGGTTTTTGTGTTATTTCTTTTCCGCATTATATTTTATATAATTGAAATAATACAGGTTGTGCGTTAAGATCATCAATTGGAAATCCAACCTTTGGTTGTTGATTGATATTGATTGATCCTTGGATATTGGTCTTTGATACCGTCCAAGTTATTCCTTGTGTTTGATCAAAGACTCGCTATTGTTTTAGCTTGAGTAAATCAAAACAAGTGAGACATATTTACTCCTTGAGATACTTTAATCTAGATTGTGTTTGAGTGTAAAGTTGATTCTCTAGTAAAGTATTTCGGAGTTAGTCCATACAGATTGTTAAGCGAAATATTGGGTGGTGTTGTTAGACCCCCGTTTTTTCAAAAGGCGTCCGGATCTAGGTAAAGTTGGTCAAAATTGTTGTCAAGATGATCAAATTTATGGTCAAATTTGTGGTCAAGTTGGTCAAAAGTGTGGTCAAGTTGATCAAATTGTGGTCAAACACATAATCGGAAATAAAACAAGGCATACTAAGTTTGCAAGATTACCATATAAAGATTACAGACCCAATGTTCTCGTCCAGGTGAGGTTTGAGGTGTGAAATATATCAGATTGGATGAAACTACAACCTATTACTTAACTCAGGTTACACGATAAACATATACAGACCCGATGTTCTCGTCCAGGTGAGGTTTGAGGTGTCAAATATATCAGATTGGATGAAACTGCAACCTATTACGGAACTCAGGTTGCAAGATTACAATATACAGACCCGATGTTCTCGTCCAGGTGAGGTTTGAGGTGTGAAATATATCAGATTGAATGAAACTGAAACCTATTATTGAACTCAGGTTGCAAGATTACCATATAGAGACTCGATGTTTTCGTCCACGTGGGATTTGAAGTGTGAAATATATCAGATTGGATGAAACTGCAACCTATTACCGAACTCATGTTGCAAGATTACCATATACAGACCCGATGTTCTCGTCCAGGTGGGATTTGAGGTGTGAAATATATCAGATTGGATGAAACTACAACCTATACCAAACTCAGGTTGCAAGATTACCATATACCGACCCGATGTTCTCGTCCAGGTGGGATTTGAGGTGTCAAATGTATCAGATTGGATGAAACTGCAACCTATTACCGAACGCATGTTTTAAGATTACCATATACAGACCCGATGTTCTCGTCCAGGAGGGATTTGAGGTGTGAAATATATCAGATTGGATGAAACTGCAACATGTCACTGAACTCATGTTGCAAGATTACCATATACAGACCCGATATTCTCGTCCAGGTGGGATTTGAGGTGTGAAATATATCAGATTGGATGAAACTGCAACCTATTACTGAACTCATGTTGCAAGATTACCATATACAGACCCGATGTTCTCGTCCAGGTGGGATTTGAGGTGTGAAATATATCAGATTGGATGAAACTGCAACCTATTACTGAACTCAGGTTGCAAGATTACCATATACATACCCGATGTTCTCGTCCAGGTGGGATTTGAGGTGTGAAATATATCAGATTGGATGAAACTGCAACCTATTACTGAACTCATGTTGCAAGATTACCATATACAGACCCGATGTTCTCGTCCAGGTGAGGTTTGAGGTGTGAAATATATCAGATTGGATGAAACTGCAACCTATTACTGATCTCATGTTGCAAGATTACCATATACAGACCTGATGTTCTCGTCCAGGTGAGGTTTGAGGTGTGAAATATATCAGATTGGATGAAACTACAACCTATTACTGAACTCATGTTGCAAGATTACCATATACATACCCGATGTTCTCGTCCAGGTGGGATTTGAGGTGTGAAATATATCAGATTTGATGAAACTGCAACCTATTACTGAACTCATGTTGCAAGATTACCATATACATACCTGATGTTCTCGTCTAGGTGGGATTTGAGGTGTGAAATATATCAGAGTGGATGAAACTGCGACCTATTACTAAGCTCATGTTGCAAGATTACCATATACAGACTCTATGTTCTCGTCTAGGTGAGGTTTGAGGTGTGAAATATATCAGATTGGATGAAACTGCAACCTATTACTGAACTCATGTTGCAAGATTACCATATACATACCCGATGTTCTCGTCCAGGTGGGATTTTAGGTGTGAAATATATCAGATTGGATGAAACTGCAACCTATTACTGAACTCATGTTGCAAGATTACCATATACATACCCGATGTTCTCGTCCAGGTGGGATTTGAGGTGTGAAATATATCAGATTGGATGAAACTGCAACCTATTACTGAACTCTGGTTGCAAGATTACCATATACAGACCCGATGTTCTCGTTCAGGTGGGATTTGAGGTGTGAAATTTATCAGATAGGATGAAACTGCAACCTATTACTGAACTCATGTTGCAAGATTACCATATACAATCCCGATGTTCTCGCCCAGGTGGTATTTGAGGTGTGAAATATATCAGATAGGATGAAACTGCAACCTATTACTGAACTCATGTTGCAAGATTACTATATACAGACCCGATGTTCTCGTCCAGGTGAGGTTTGAGGTGTGAAATATATCAGATTGGATGAAACTGCAACTTATTACTGAACTCATTTTGCAATATTACCATATACATACCCGATGTTCTCGTCCAGGTGGGATTATGGTTGTGAAATATATCAGATTGGATGAAACTTCAACCTATTACTGAACTCGGGTTGCAAGATTACCATATAATACCCGATGTTCTCGTCCAGGTGGGATTGGAGGTGTGAAATGTATCAGATTGGATGAAACTGCAACCTATTTCTGAACTCATGTTGCAAGATTACCATATACAAACCCGATGTTCTCGCCCAGGTGGGATTTGAGGTGTGAAATATATCAGATTGGATGAAACTGCAACCTATTACTGAACTCATGTTGCAAGATTACCATATACATACCCGATGTTCTCGTCCAGGTGGGATTTGAGGTGTGAAATATATCAGATTGGATGAAACTGCAACCTATTACTGAACTCTGGTTGCAAGATTACCATATACAGACCCGATGTTCTCGTCCAGGTGGGATTTGAGGTGTGAAATATATCAGATTGGATGAAACTGCAACCTATTACTGAACTCATGTTGCAAGATTACCATATACATACCCGATGTTCTCGTCCAGGTGGGATTTGAGGTGTGAAATATATCAGATTGAATGAAACTGAAACCTATTATTGAACTCAGGTTGCAAGATTACCATATAGAGACTCGATGTTCTCGTCCACGTGGGATTTGAAGTGTGAAATATATCAGATTGGATGAAACTGCAACCTATTACCGAACTCATGTTGCAAGATTACCATATACAGACCCGATGTTCTCGTCCAGGTGGGATTTGAGGTGTGAAATATATCAGATTGGATGAAACTACAACCTATACCAAACTCAGGTTGCAAGATTACCATATACCGACCCGATGTTCTCGTCCAGGTGGGATTTGAGGTGTGAAATATATCAGATTGGACGAAACTGCACCTATTACCAAACTCATGTTGCAAGATTACCATATACAGACCCGATGTTCTCGTCCAGGTGGGATTTGAGGTGTGAAATATATGAGATTGGATGAAACTGCAACCTATTACTGAACTCATGTTGCAAGATTACCATATACATACCCGCTGTTCTCGTCCAGGTGGGATTTGAGGTGTGAAATATATCAGATTGGATGAAACTGCAATTTACTGAACTCATGTTGCAAGACTACCATATACAGACCCGATGTTCTCGTCCAGGTCGGATTTGAGGTGTGAAATATATCAGATTGGATGAAACTACAACCTATTATTGAACTCATGTTGCAAGATTACCATATACAGACCCGATGTTCTCGTCCAGGTGAGGTTTGAGGTGTGAAATATATCAGAATGGATGAAACTGCAACCTATTACTGAACTCAGGTTGCAAGATTACCATATACAGACCCGATGTTCTCATCCAGGTGAGGTTTGAGGTGTGAAATATATCAGATTGGATGAAACTGCAACCTATTATAGAACTCAGGTTGCAAGATTACCATATACAATCTCGAAGTTCTCGTCCACATGGGATTTGAGGTGTGAAATAAGATTGGATGAAACTGCAACCTATTACCAAACTCATGTTGCAAGATTACCATATACAGACCCGATGTTCTCGCCCAGCTTTGAGTTGTGAAATATATCAGATTGGATGAAACTGCAACCTATTACTGAACTCATGTTGCAAGATTACCATATACAGACCCGAAATTCTCGTCCAGGTGAGGTTTGAGGTGTGAAATATATCAGATTGGATGAAACTGCAACCTATTACTGAACTCAGGTTGCAAGATTACCATATACAGACCCGATGTTCTCGTCCAGGTGAGGTTTGAGGTGTGAAATATATCAGATTGGATGAAACTGCAACCTATTACCGAACTCAGGTTGCAAGATTACCATATACAGACCCGAAATTCTCGTCCAGGTGAGGTTTGAGGTGTGTAATATATCAGATTGAATGAAACTGCAACCTATTACTGAATTCAGGTTGCAAGATTACCATATACAGACCCGATGTTCTCGTCCAGGTGAGGTTTGAGGTGTGAAATATATCAGATTGTATGAAACTGCAACCTATTACCGAACTCATGTTGCAAGATTACCATATACAAACCCGATGTTCTCGTCCACGTGAGATTTGAGGTGTCAAATATATCAGATTGGATGAAACTGCAACCTATTACTGAACTCAGGTTGCAAGATTACCATATACAGACCCGATGTTCTCGTCTAGGTGGGATTTGAGGTGTCAAATGTATCAGATTGGATGAAACTGCAACCTATTACCGAACTCATGTTGCAAGATTACCATATACAGACCCGATGTTCTCGTCCAGGGGGGATTTGAGGTGTGAAATAAATCAGATTGGATGAAACTGCAACATGTCACTGAACTCATGTTGCAAGATTACCATATACAGACCCGATATTCTTGTCCAGGTGGGATTTGAGGTGTGAAATATATCAGATTGGATGAAACTGCAACCTATTACTGAACTCATGTTGCAAGATTACCATATACAGACCCGATGTTCTCGTCCAGGTGAGGTTTGAGGTGTGAAATATATCAGATTGGATGAAACTGCAACCTATTACTGATCTCATGTTGCAAGATTACCATATACAGACCTGATGTTCTCGTCCAGGTGAGGTTTGAGGTGTGAAATATATCATATTGGATGAAAATACAACCTATTACTGAACTCGTGTTGCAAGATTACCATATACATACCCTATGTTCTCGTCCAGGTGGGATTTGAGGTATGAAATATATCAGATTTGATGAAACTGCAACCTATTACTGAACTCATGTTGCAAGATTACCATATACATACCTGATGTTCTCGTCTAGGTGGGATTTGAGGTGTGAAATATATCAGAGTGGATGAAACTGCAACCTATTACTGAACTCATGTTGCAAGATTACCATATACATACCCGATGTTCTCGTCCAGGTGAGGTTTGAGGTGTGAAATATATCAGATTGGATGAAACTGCAACCTATAACTGAACTCATGTAGAAAGATTACCATATACAGACCCGAAGTTCTCGTCCTTGTGAGATTTGAGGTGTGAAACATATCAGATTGGATGAAACTGCAACCTATTACTGAACTCATGTTGCAATATTACCATATACATACCTGAAGTTCTCGTCTAGGTGGGATTTGAGGTGTGAAATATATCAGAGTGGATGAAACTGCGACCTATTACTAAGCTCATGTTGCAAGATTACCATATACAGACTCTATGTTCTCGTCTAGGTGAGGTTTGAGGTGTGAAATATATCTGATTGGATGAAACTGCAAACTATTACTGAACTCTTGTTGCAAGATTACCATATTCACACTCGATATTCTCGTCCAGGTGGGATTTGAGGTGTGAAATATATCAGATTGGATGAAACTGCAACCTATTACTGAACTCATGTTGCAAGATTACCATATACATACCCGATGTTCTCGTCCAGGTGGGATTTGAGGTGTGAAATATATCAGATTGGATGAAACTGCAACCTATTACTGAACTCTGGTTGCAAGATTACCATATACAGACCCGATGTTCTCGTCCAGGTGGGATTTGAGGTGTGAAATTTATCAGATAGGATGAAACTGCAACCTATTACTGAACTCATGTTGCAAGATTACCATATACAAACCCGATGTTCTCGCCCAGGTGGGATTTGAGGTGTGAAATATATCAGATAGGATGAAACTGCAACCTATTACTGAACTCATGTTGCAAGATTACTATATACAGACCCGATGTTCTCGTCCAGGTGAGGTTTGAGGTGTGAAATATATCAGATTGGATGAAACTGCAACTTATTACTGAACTCATTTTGCAATATTACCATATACATACCCGATGTTCTCGTCCAGGTGGGATTATGGTTGTGAAATATATCAGATTGGATGAAACTTCAACCTATTACTGAACTCGGGTTGCAAGATTACCATATAATACCCGATGTTCTCGTCCAGGTGGGATTGGAGGTGTGAAATGTATCAGATTGGATGAAACTGCAACCTATTTCTGAACTCATGTTGCAAGATTACCATATACAAACCCGATGTTCTCGCCCAGGTGGGATTTGAGGTGTGAAATATATCAGATAGGATGAAACTGCAACCTATTACTGAACTCATGTTGCAAGATTACCATATACAGACCTGATGTTCTCGTCCAGGTGAGGTTTGAGGTGTGAAATATATCAGATTGGATGAAACTGCAACCTATAACTGAACTCATGTTGCAAGATTACCATATACAGACCCGAAATTCTCGTCCTTGTGAGATTTGAGGTGTGAAACATATCAGATAGGATTAAACTGCAACCTATTACTGAACTCATGTTGCAAGATTACCATATACATACCTGATGTTCTCGTCTAGGTGGGATTTGAGGTGTGAAATATATCAGAGTGGATGAAACTGCGACTTATTACTAAGCTCATGTTGCAAGATTACCATATACAGACCCTATGTTCTCGTCTAGGTGAGGTTTGAGGTGTGAAATATATCAGATTGGATGAAACTGCTACCTATTACTGAACTCATGTTGCAAGATTACCATATTCATACTCGATATTCTCGTCCAGGTGGGATTTGAGGTGTGAAATATATCAGACTGGATGAAACTGCAACCTATTACTGAACTCATGATGCAAGATTACCATATACATACCCGATGTTCTCGTCCAGGTGGGATTTGAGGTGTGAAATATATCAGATTGGATGAAACTGCAACCTATTACTGAACTCATGTTGCAAGATTACCATATACAGACCCGATGTTCTCGTCCAGGTGGGATTTGAGGTGTGAAATATATCAGATTGGATGAAACTGCAACCTATTACTGAACTCAGGTTGCAAGATTACCATATACAGACCCGATGTTCTCGTCCAGGTGAGGTTTGAGGTGTGAAATATATCAGATTGGATGAAACTGCAACCTATTACCGAACTCAGGTTGCAAGATTACCATATACAGACCCGAAATTCTCGTCCAGGTGAGGTTTGAGGTGTGAAATATATCAGATTGAATGAAACAGCAACCTATTACTGAACTCAGGTTGCAAGATTACCATATACATACCCGATGTTCTCGTCCAGGTGAGGTTTGAGGTGTGAAATATATCAGATTGTATGAAACTGCAACCTATTACCGAACTCAGGTTGCAAGATTACCATATACAGACCCGATGTTCTCGTCCACGTGAGATTTGAGGTGTCAAATATATCAGATTGGATGAAACTGCAACCTATTACTGAACTCATGTTGCAAGATTACCATATACAGACCCGATGTTCTCGTCCAGGTGGGATTTGAGGTGTGAAATATATCATATTGGACGAAACTGCAACCTATTACCGAACTCATGTTGCAAGATTACCATATACAGACCCGAAATTCTCGTCCAGGTGAGGTTTGAGGTGTGAAATATATCAGATTGAATGAAACTGCAACCTATTACTGAACTCAGGTTGCAAGATTACCGTATACAGACCCGATGTTCTCGTCCAAGTGAGGTTTGAGGTGTGAAATATATCAGATTGTATGAAACTGCAACCTATTACCGAACTCATGTTGCAAGATTACCATATACAAACCCGATGTTCTCGTCCACGTGAGATTTGAGGTGTCAAATATATCAGATTGGATGAAACTGCAACCTATTACTGAACTCAGGTTGCAAGATTACCATATACAGACCCGATGTTCTCATCTAGGTGGGATTTGAGGTGTCAAATGTATCAGATTGGATGAAACTGCAACCTATTACCGAACTCATGTTTTAAGATTACCATATACAAACCCGATGTTCTCGTCCAGGAGGGATTTGAGGTGTGAAATATATCAGATTGGATGAAACTGCAACATGTCACTGAACTCATGTTGCAAGATTACCATATACAGACCCGATATTCTCGTCCAGGTGGGATTTGAGGTGTGAAATATATCAGATTGGATGAAACTGCAACCTATTACTGAACTCATGTTGCAAGATTACCATATACAGACCCGATATTCTCGTCCAGGTGGGATTTGAGGTGTGAAATATATCGGATTGGATGAAACTGCAACCTATTACCGAACTCATGTTGCAAGATTACCATATACAGACCCGATGTTCTCGTCCAGGTGAGGTTTGAGGTGTGAAATATATCAGATTGGATGAAACTGCAACCTATTACCGAACTCAGGTTGCAATATTACCATATACAGACCCGAAATTCTCGTCCAGGTGATGAACTCATGGTTAAAGATTACCATATACAGACCCGATGTTCTCGTCCAGGTAAGGTTTGAGTTGTGAAATATATCATATTGGATGAAACTGCGACCTATTATTGAACTCAGGTTGCAAGATTACCATATACAGACCCGATGTTATCGTCCAAGTGCGATTTGAGGTGTGAAATATATCATATTGGATGAAACTGTAACCTATTACTGAACTCAGTTGCAAGATTACAATATACATACCCGATGTTCTCGTCCAGGTGGGATTTAAGGTGTGAAACATCAACCTATTATTGAACTTATTTTGCAAGGTTTAGGGTGTGAAATATATCAGATTGGATGAAACTGCAACCTATTACTGAACTCATGGTTGAAGATTACAATATACAGACTCGATGTTGTCGTCTAGGTGAGGTTTGAGGTGTGAAATATATCAGATTTGATGAAACTGCAACCTATTACTAAACTCATTTTGCAAGATTATCATATAAAGACCCGATGTTGTCGCCCAAGTGAGGTTTAGGGTTGAAATATGTTAGATCAGATGAAACTGCAACCTATTACTGAACTCAGGTTGCAAGAGTACCATATACGACCAGATGTACTCGTCCAAGTGGGGTTTAAGGTTTGAAATATTTTAGATTAGATGAAACTGCAACCTATTACTCAACTCAGGTTGCGAGATTACAATATTCAAACCCGATGTTCTCATCCAGGTGAGGTTTGAGGTGTGAAAAATATCAGATTGGATGAAACTGCAACCTATTACTGAACGCAGGTTGCAAGATTACCATATACAGACCCGATGTTATCTTCTAGGTGGGTTTTGAGGTGTGAAATATATCAAATTGGATGAAACTAAAACATATTACTAAACTCATGTTGCAAGATTACCATATACAGATCCGATGTTCTCGTCCAAGTGAGGTTTGAGTGTGTGAAATATATCAGATTGGATGAAACTGCAACCTATTACTGAACTCAGGTTGCAAGATTACCATATACAGACCCGATGTTATCATCCATGTGGGATTTGAGGTGTGAAATATATCATATTGGATGAAACTGCAACCTATTACTGAACTCATGTGGCAAGATTATCATATAGAGACCCGATATTCTCGTCCAGGTGAGGTTTGAGGTGTGGAATATATCAGATTGTATGAAATTGCAACCTATTATTGAACTCAGGTTGTAAGATTACCATATACAAACCCGATGTTATCGTCCAAGTGGGATTTGAGGTGTGAAATATATCAGATTGTATGAAACTGCAACCTATTACTGAACTCAGGTTGCCAGATTACCATATGCATACCCGATGTTCTCGTACAGGTGAGGTTTGAGGTGTTAAATATATCAGATTTGATGATACTGCAACATATTATTGAACTCATTTTGCAAGATTACCATATACATACCCGATGTTCTCGTCCAAGTGAGGTTTAGGGTATGAATTACATCATATTGGATGAAACTGCGAACTATTACTGAACTTATGGTTCAAGATTACCATATACAGACCCGATGTTCTCGTCCAGGTGAGGTTTGAGTTGTGAAATATATCAAATTGAATGAAACTGCAACCTATTACTGAACTCATTTTTCAAGATTGCCATATACAGACCCGATGTTCTCGTCCAAATGCGATTTTGGGTGTGAAATATATCATATTGGATGAAACTGCAACCTGTTACTGAATTCATTGTTGAAGATTACAATTTACAGACCCGATGTTGTCGTCTAGGTGAGGTTGAGGTGTGAAATATATAAGATTGGATGAAACTGCAACCTATTACTAAATTCATTTTGCAAGATTACCATATAAAGACCCGATGTTGTCGCCCAGATGAGGTTTAGGGTGTGAAATATATTAGATCGGATGAAACTGCAACCTATTACTGAACTAAGGTTGCAAGATTACCATATACAGACTTGATGTTCTCGTCCAGGTGGGATTTAAGGTGTGAAACAACAACCTATTATTAAATTTATTTGGCAAGGTTTAGGGTGTGAAATATATCAGATTGGATGAAACTGCAACCTGTTACTGAACTCATGGTTGAAGATTACAATATACAGACCCGATATTCTCGTCCAGGTGAGGTTTGAGGTGTGAAATATATCAGATTGGATGAAACTGCAACCTATTAATAAACTCATTTTGCAAGATTACCATATAAAGACCCGATGTTGTCTCCCAAGTGAGGTTTAGGGTTGAAATATATTAGATCAGATGAAATTGCAACCTATTACTAAACTCTGGTTGCAAGATTACCATATGCATACCCGATGTTCTCGTACAGGTGAGGTTTGAGGTGTTAAATATATCAGATTTGATGACACTGTAACATGTTATTGAACTCATTTTTCAAGATTACCATATACAGACCCGATGTTCTCGTCCAAGTGAGGTTTAGGGTATGAATTACATCAGATTGGATGAAACTGCAAACTATTACTGAACTCATGGTTCAAGATTACCATATAAAGACCCGATGTTCTCTTCCAGGTGAGGTTTGAGTTGTGAAATATATCAGATTGGATGAAACTGCACCCTATTACTAAATTCATTTTGCAAGATTACCATATAAAGACCCGATGTTGTCGCCCAGATGAGGTTTAGGGTGTGAAATATATTAGATCGGATGAAACTGCAACCTATTACTGAACTAAGGTTGCAAGATTACCATATACAAACCCGATGTTCTCGTCCAGGAGGGATTTAAGGTGTGAAACAACAAACTATTATTGAACTTATTTTGCAAGGTTTAGGGTGTGAAATATATCAGATTGGATGAAACTGCAACCTGTTACTGAACTCATGGTTGAAGATTACAATATACAGACCCGATGTTGTCGTCCAAGTGAGGTTTGAGGTGTGAAATATATCAGATTGGATGAAACTGCAACCTATTACTAAACTCATTTTGCAAGATTACCAAATAAAGACCCGATGTTGTCGCCCAAGTGACGTTTAGGGTTGAAATATATTAGATCAGATGAAACTGCAACCTATTACTGAACTCAGGTTACAAGATTACCATATACAGACCCAGTGCTCTCGTCCAGGTGGGATTTAAGGTGTGAAACAGCAACCTATTATTGAACTCATTTTGCAAGATTACCATATACAGACCTCATTATCTCGTCCAAATGAGGTTTAGGCTGTGAAATATTTCAGATTGGATGAAACTGCAACCTGTTACTGAACTCATGGTTGAAGATTACAATATACAGACCCGATGTTGTCGTCCAGGTGAGGTTTTAGGTGTGAAATACATCAGATTAGATGAAACTGCAACCTATTACTAAACTCATTTTACAAGATTACCATATAAAGACCCGATGTTTTCGCCCAGGTGATTATTAGGGTGTGAAAATATCAGATTTGATGAAACTGCAACCAATTACTGAACTCAGGTTGCAAGATTACCATATACAGACCCGATGTTATCGTCCAGGTGGAATTTGAGGTGTGAAATATATCAGATTGGATTAAACTGCAACCTATTACTGAAATCATGTTACAAGATTACCATATACAGACCCGATGTTCTCGTCTAGGTGAGGTTTGAGTGTGTGAAATATATCATATTGGATGAAAATGCAAACTATTACTAAACTCAGGTTACAAGATTACCATACACAGACCAGATGTTATCGTCCATGTGGGATTTGAGGTGTGAAATATATCATATTGGATGAAACTGCAACCTATTACTGAACTCATGTTGCAAGATGATCATATAGAGACCCGATATTCTCGTCTAGGTGAGGTTTGAGGTGTGAAATATATCGATTAAATGAAACAACAACCTATTATTGAACTCATTTTGCAAGATTACCATATACAGACCCGATGTTCTCGTCCAAGTGAGGTTTAGGGTGTATATCAGATTAGATGAAACTGCAACCTATTACTGAACTCATGTTGGAAGATTAATATATACTGACCCAATGTTCTCGTCCACGTGAGGTTTGAGATGTGAAATAATCAGATTGAATGAAACTGAAACCTATTATTGAACTCAGGTTGCAAGATTACCATATAGAGACTCGATGTTCTCGTCCACGTGGGATTTGAAGTGTGAAATATATCAAATTGGATGAAACTTCAACCTATTACCGAACTCATGTTGCAAGATTACCATATACAGACCCGATGTTCTCGTCCAGGTGGGATTTGAGGTGTGAAATATATCAGATTGGATGAAACTACAACCTATACCGAACTCATGTTGCAAGATTACCATATACAGACCCGATGTTCTCGTCCAGGTGGGATTTGAGGTGTGAAATATATCAGATATGACGAAACTGCAACTTATTACCGAACTCATGTTGCAAGATTACCATATACATACCCGATGTTCTCGTCCAGGTGGGATTTGAGGTGTGAAATATATCAGATTGGATGAAACTGCAACCTATTACTGAACTCATGTTGCAAGATTACCATATACATACCCGATGATCTCGTCCAGGTGGAATTTGAGGTGTGAAATATATCAGATTGGATGAAACTGCAATTTACTGAACTCATGTTGCAAGACTACCATATACAGACCCGATGTTCTCGTCCAGGTCGGATTTGAGGTTTGAAATATATCAGATTGGATGAAACTACAACCTATTATTGAACTCATGTTGCAAGATTACCATATACAGACCCGATGTTCTCGTCCAGGTGGGATTTGAGGTGTGAAATATATCAGATTTGACGAAACTGCAACCTATTACCGAACTCATGTTGCAAGATTACCATATACAGACCCGATGTTCTCGTTCAGGTGGGATTTGAGGTGTGAAATATATCAGATTGGATGAAACTGCAACCTATTACTGAACTCATGTTGCAAGATTACCATATACATACCCGATGTTCTCGTCCAGGTGGGATTTGAGGTGTGAAATATATCAGATTGAATGAAACTGCAATTTACTGAACTCATGTTGCAAGACTACCATATACAGACCCGATGTTCTCGTCCAGGTCGGATTTGAGGTTTGAAATATATCAGATTGGATGAAACTACAACCTATTATTGAACTCATGTTGCAAGATTACCATATACAGACCCGATGTTCTCGTCCAGGTGGGATTTGAGGTGTGAAATATATCA
>NC_039358.1:212058147-212058683 GCF_003573695.1 Papaver somniferum
ACTGCAATTTACTGAACTCATGTTGCAAGACTACCATATACAGACCCGATGTTCTCGTCCAGGTCGGATTTGAGGTTTGAAATATATCAGATTGGATGAAACTACAACCTATTATTGAACTCATGTTACAAGATTACCATATACAGACCCGATGTTCTCGTCCAGGTGAGGTTTGAGGTGTGAAATATATCAGAATGGATGAAACTGCAACCTATTACTGAACTCAGGTTGCAAGATTACCATATACAGACCCGATTTTCTCATCCAGATGAGGTTTGAGGTGTGAAATATATCAGATTGAATGAAACTGCAACCTATTACTGAACTCAGGTTGCAAGATTACCATATACAGACCCGCTGTTCTCGTCCAGGTGAGGTTTGAGGTGTGAAATATATCAGATTGTATGAAACTGCAACCTATTACCGAACTCATGTTGCAAGATTACCATATACAAACCCGATGTTCTCGTCCACGTGAGATTTGAGGTGTCAAATATATCAGATTGGATGAAACTGCAACCTATTACTGAACTCAG
>NC_039358.1:212058797-212058941 GCF_003573695.1 Papaver somniferum
AACTGCAACCTATTACCGAACTCATGTTGCAAGATTACCATATACAGACCCGATGTTCTCGTCCAGGTGGGATTTGAGGTGTGAAATATATCAGATTGGATGAAACTGCAACCTATTACTGAACTCAGGTTGCAAGATTACCAT
>NC_039358.1:212058953-212067236 GCF_003573695.1 Papaver somniferum
TGTTCTCGTCCAGGTGAGGTTTGAGGTGTGAAATATATCAGATTGTATGAAACTGCAACCTATTACCGAACTCATGTTGCAAGATTACCATATACAAACCCGATGTTCTCGTCCACGTGAGATTTGAGGTGTCAAATATATCAGATTGGATGAAACTGCAACCTATTACTGAACTCAGTTTGCAAGATTACCATATACAGACCCGATGTTCTCGTCTAGGTGGGATTTGAGGTGTCAAATGTATCAGATTGGATGAAACTGCAACTTATTACCGAACTCATGTTTTAAGATTACCATATACAGACCCGATGTTCTCGTCCAGGCGGTATTTGAGGTGTGAAATATATCAGATTGGATGAAACTGCAACATGTCACTGAACTCATGTTGCAAGATTACCATATACAGACCCGATATTCTCGTCCAGGTGGGATTTGAGGTGTGAAATATATCAGATTGGATGAAACTGCAACCTATTACTGAACTCATGTTGCAAGATTACCATATACAGACCCGATGTTCTCGTCCAAGTGGGATTTGAGGTGTGAAATATATCAGATTGGATGAAACTACAACCTATACCGAACTCAGGTTGCAAGATTACCATATCCAGACCCGATGTTCTCGTTCAGGTGGGATTTGAGGTGTGAAATATATCAGATTGGATGAAACTTCAACCTATTACTGAACTCATGTTGCAAGATTACCATATCCAGACCCGATGTTCTCGTTCAGGTGGGATTTGAGGTGTGAAATATATCAGATTGGATGAAACTTCAACCTATTACTGAACTCATGTTGCAAGATTACCATATACATACCCGATGTTCTCGTCCAGGTGGGATTTGAGGTGTCAAATATATCAGATTGAATGAAACTGAAAGCTATTATTGAACTCAGGTTGCAAGATTACCATATAGAGACTCGATGTTCTCGTCCACGTGGGATTTGAAGTGTGAAATATATCAGATTGGATGAAACTGCAACCTATTACCGAACTCATGTTGCAAGATTACCATATACAGACCCGATGTTCTCGTCCAGGTGGGATTTGAGGTGTGAAATATATCACATTGGATGAAACTACAACCTATACCGAACTCAGGTTGCAAGATTACCATATATAGACCCGATGTTCTCGTCCAGGTGGGATTTGAGGTGTGAAATATATCAGATTGGACAAAACCGCAACCTATTACCGAACTCATGTTGCAAGATTACCATATACAGACCCGATGTTCTCGTCCAGGTGGGATTTGAGGTGTGAAATATATCAGATTGGATGAAACTGCAACCTATTACTGAACTCATGTTGCAAGATTACCATATACATACCCGATGTTCTCGTCCATGTGGGATTTGAGGTGTGAAATATATAAGATTGGATGAAACTGCAATTTACTGAACTCATGTTGCAAGACTACCATATACAGACCCGATGTTCACGTCTAGGTCGGATTTGAGGTGTGAAATATATCAGATTGGATGAAACTACAACCTATTATTGAACTCATGTTGCAAGATTACCATATACAGACCCGAAATTCTCGTCCAGGTGAGGTTTGAGGTGTGAAATATATCAGATTGGATGAAACTGCAACCTATTACTGAACTCATGTTGCAAGATTACCATATACAGACCCGAAATTCTCGTCCAGGTGAGGTTTGAGGTGTGAAATATATCAGATTGGATGAAACTGCAACCTATTACTGAACTCAGGTTGCAAGATTACCATATACAGACTCGATGTTCTCGTCCAGGTGAGGTTTGAGGTGTGAAATATATCAGATTGGATGAAACTGCAACCTATTACGGAACTCAGGTTGCAAGATTACCATGTACAGACCCGATGTTCTCGTCCAGGTGAGGTTTGAGGTGTGAAATATATCAGATTGGACGAAACTGCAACCTATTACCGAACTCATGTTGCAAGATTACCATATACAGACCCGATGTTCTCGTCCAGGTGGGATTTAAGGTGTGAAATATATCAGATTGGATGAAACTGCAACATATTATTGAACTCATGTTGCAAGATTACCATATACATACCCGATGTTCTCGTCCAGGTGGGATTTGAGGTGTGAAATATATCAGATTGAATGAAACTGAAACCTATTATTGAACTCAGGTTGCAAGATTACCATATAGAGACTCGATGTTCTCGTCCACGTGGGATTTGAAGTGTGAAATATATCAGATTGGATGAAACTGCAACCTATTACCGAACTCATGTTGCAAGATTACCATATACAGACCCGATGTTCTCGTCCAGGTGGGATTTGAGGTGTGAAATATATCAGATTGGATGAAACTACAACTTATACCAAACTCAGGTTGCAAGATTACCATATACCGACCCGATGTTCTCGTCCAGGTGGGATTTGAGGTGTGAAATATATCAGATTGGACGAAACTGCAACCTATTACCAAACTCATGTTGCAAGATTACCATATACAGACCCGATGTTCTCGTCTAGGTGGGATTTGAGGTGTGAAATATATCAGATTGGATGAAACTGCAACCTATTACTGAACTCATGTTGCAAGATTACCATATACATACCCGATGTTCTCGTCCAGGTGGGATTTGAGGTGTGAAATATATCAGATTGGATGAAACTGCAACCTATTACTGAACTCTGGTTGCAAGATTACCATATACAGACCCGATGTTCTCGTCCAGGTGGGATTTGAGGTGTGAAATATATCAGATTGGATGAAACTGCAACCTATTACTGAACTCATGTTGCAAGATTACCATATACATACCCGATGTTCTCGTCCAGGTGGGATTTGAGGTGTGAAATATATCAGATTGGATAAAACTGCAATTTACTGAACTCATGTTCCAAGACTACCATATACAGACCCGATGTTCTCGTCCAGATCGGATTTGAGGTGTGAAATATATCAGATTGGATGAAACTAAAACCTATTATTGAACTCATGTTGCAAGATTACCATATACAGACCTGAAATTCTCGTCCAGGTGAGGTTTGAGGTGTGAAATATATCAGATTGGATGAAACTGCAACCTATTACTGAACTCATGTTGCAAGATTACCATATACAGACCCGAAATTCTCGTCCGGGTGAGGTTTGAGGTGTGAAATATATCAGATTGGATTAAACTGCAACCTATTACTGAACTCAGGTTGCAAGATTACCATATACAGACCCGATGTTCTCGTCCAGGTGAGGTTTGAGGTGTGAAATATATCAGATTGGACGAAACTGCAACCTATTACGGAACTCAGGTTGCAAGATTACCATATACAGACCCGATGTTCTCGTCCAGGTGAGGTTTGAGGTGTGAAATATATCAGATTGGACGAAACTGCAACCTATTACCGAACTCATGTTGCAAGATTACCATATACAGACCCGATGTTCTCGTCCAGGTGGGATTTAAGGTGTGAAATATATCAGATTGGATGAAACTGCAACCTATTACTGAACTCATGTTGCAAGATTACCATATACATACCCGATGTTCTCGTCCAGGTGGGATTTGAGGTGTGAAATATATCAGATTGAATGAAACTGAAACCTATTATTGAACTCAGGTTGCAAGATTACCATATAGAGACTCGATGTTCTCGTCCACGTGGGATTTGAAGTGTGAAATATATCAGATTGGATGAAACTGCAACCTATTACCGAACTCATGTTGCAAGATTACCATATAGAGACTCGATGTTCTCGTCCACGTGGGATTTGAAGTTTGAAATATATCAGATTGGATGAAACTGCAACCTATTACCGAACTCATGTTGCAAGATTACCATATACAGACCCGATGTTCTCGTCCAGGTGGGATTTGAGGTGTGAAATATATCAGATTGGATGAAACTACAACCTATACCGAACTCAGGTTTCAAGATTACCATATACAGACCCGATGTTCTCGTCCAGGTGGGATTTGAGGTGTGAAATATATCAGATTGGACAAAACTGCAACCTATTACCGAACTCATGTTGCAAGATTACCATATACAGACCCGATGTTCTCGTCCAGATGGGATTTGAGGTGTGAAATATATCAGATTGGATGAAACTGCAACCTATTACTGAACTCATGTTGCAAGATTACCATATACATACCCGATGTTCTCGTCCAGGTGGGATTTGAGGTGTGAAATATATCAGATTGGATGAAACTGCAATTTACTGAACTCATGTTGCAAGACTATCATATACAGACCCGATGTTCTCGTCCAGGTCGGATTTGAGGTGTGAAATATATCAGATTGGATGAAACTACAACCTATTATTGAACTCATGTTTCAAGACTACCATATACAAACCCGATGTTCTCGTCCAGGTGAGGTTTGAGGTGTGAAATATATCAGAATGGATGAAACTGCAACCTATTACTGAACTCAGGTTGCAAGATTACCATATACAGACCCGATGTTCTCATCCAGGTGAGGTTTGAGGTGTGAAATATATCAGATTGGATGAAACTGCAACCTATTATTGAACTCAGGTTGCAAGATTACCATATACAATCTCGATGTTCTCGTCCACATGGGATTTGAGGTGAGAAATAAGATTGGATGAAACTGCAACCTATTACCAAACTCATGTTGCAAGATTACCATATACAGACCCGATGTTCTCGCCCAACTGGGATTTGAGGTGTGAAATATATCATATTGGATGAAACTGCAACCTATTACTGAACTCATGTTGCAAGATTACCATATACAGACCCGAAATTCTCGTCCAGGTGAGGTTTGAGGTATGAAATATATCAGATTGGATGAAACTGCAACCTATTACTGAACTCAGGTTGCAAGATTACCATATACAGACCCGATGTTCTCGTCCAGGTGAGGTTTGAGGTGTGAAATATATCAGATTGGATGAAACTGCAACCTATTACCGAACTCAGGTTACAAGATTACCATATACAGACCCGAAATTCTTGTCCAGGTGAGGTTTGAGGTGTGAAATATATCAGATTGAATGAAACTGCAACCTATTACTGAACTCAGGTTGCAAGATTACCATATACAGACCCGATGTTCTCGTCCAAGTGAGGTTTGAGGTGTGAAATATATCAGATTGTATGAAACTGCAACCTATTACCGAACTCATGTTGCAAGATTACCATATACAAACCCGATGTTCTCGTCCACGTGAGATTTGAGGTGTCAAATATATCAGATTGGATGAAACTGCAACCTATTACTGAACTCAGGTTGCAAGATTACCATATACAGACCCGATGTTCTCGTCTAGGTGGGATTTGAGGTGTCAAATGTATCAGATTGGATGAAACTGCAACCTATTACCGAACTCATGTTTTAAGATTACCATATACAGACCCGATGTTCTCGTCCAGGAGGGATTTGAGGTGTGAAATATATCAGATTGGATGAAACTGCAACATGTCACTGAACTCATGTTGCAAGATTACCATATACAGACCCGATATTCTCGTCCAGGTGGGATTTGAGGTGTGAAATATATCAGATTGGATGAAACTGCAACCTATTACTGAACTCATGTTGCAAGATTACCATATACAGACCCGATGTTCTCGTCCAGGTGGGATTTGAGGTGTGAAATATATCAGATTGGATGAAACTGCAACCTATTACTTAACTCATGTTGCAAGATTACCATATACATACCCGATGTTCTCGTCCAGGTGGGATTTAAGGTGTGAAATATATCAGATTGGATGAAACTGCAACCTAATACTGAACTCATGTTGCAAGATTACCATATACAGACCCGATGTTCTCGTCCAGGTGGGATTTGAGGTGTGAAACGTATCAGATTGGATGAAACTGCAACCTAATACTGAACTCATGTTGCAATACTACCATATACAGACCCGATGTTCTCGTCCAGGTGAGGTTTGAGGTGTGAAATATATCATATTGGATGAAACTGCAACCTATTATTGATCTCATGTTGCAAGATTACCATATACAGACCTGATGTTCTCGTCCAGGTGAGGTTTGAGGTGTGAAATATATCAGATTGGATGAAACTACAACCTATTACTGAACTCATGTTGCAAGATTACCATATACATACCCTATGTTCTCGTCCAGGTGGGATTTGAGGTGTGAAATATATCAGATTTGATGAAACTGCAACCTATTACTGAACTCATGTTGTAAGATTACCATATACATACCTGATGTTCTCGTCTAGCTGGGATTTGAGGTGTGAAATATATCAGAGTGGATGAAACTGCAACCTATTACTGAACTCATGTTGCAAGATTACCATATACATACCCGATGTTCTCGTCCAGGTGAGGTTTGAGGTGTGAAATATATCAGATTGGATGAAACTGCAACCTATAACTGAACTCATGTTGCAAGATTACCATATACATACCTGATGTTCTCGTCCAGGTGGGATTTGAGGTGTGAAACATATCAGATTGGATGAAACTGCAACCTATTACTGAACTCATGTTGCAATATTACCATATACATACCTGAAGTTCTCGTCTAGGTGGGATTTGAGGTGTGAAATATATCAGAGTGGATGAAACTGCGACCTATTACTAAGCTCATGTTGCAAGATTACCATATACAGACTCTATGTTCTCGTCTAGGTGAGGTTTGAGGTGTGAAATATATCTGATTGGATGAAACTGCAAACTATTACTGAACTCTTGTTGCAAGATTACCATATTCACACTCGATATTCTCGTCCAGGTGGGATTTGAGGTGTGAAATATATCAGATTGGATGAAACTGCAACCTATTACTGAACTCATGTTGCAAGATTACCATATACATACCCGATGTTCTCGTCCAGGTGGGATTTGAGGTGTGAAATATATCAGATTGGATGAAACTGCAACCTATTACTGAACTCTGGTTGCAAGATTACCATATACAGACCCGATGTTCTCGTCCAGGTGGGATTTGAGGTGTGAAATATATCAGATTGGATGAAACTGCAACCTATTACTGAACTCATGTTGCAAGATTACCATATACATACCCGATGTTCTCGTCCAGGTGGGATTTGAGGTGTGAAATATATCAGATTGAATGAAACTGAAACCTATTATTGAACTCAGGTTGCAAGATTACCATATAGAGACTCGATGTTCTCGTCCACGTGGGATTTGAAGTGTGAAATATATCAGATTGGATGAAACTGCAACCTATTACCGAACTCATGTTGCAAGATTACCATACACAGACCCGATGTTCTCATCCAGATGAGGTTTGAGGTGTGAAATATATCAGATTGGATGAAACTGCAACTTATTATTGAACTCAGGTTGCAAGATTACCATATACAATCTCGATGTTCTCGTCCACATGGGATTTGAGGTGTGAAATAAGATTGGATGAAACTGCAACTTATTACTGAACTCATGTTGCAAGATTACCATATACATACCCGATGTTCTCGTCCAGGTGGGATTTGAGGTGTGAAATATATCAGATTGGATGAAACTGCAATTTACTGAACTCATGTTGCAAGACTACCATATACAGACCCGATGTTCTCGTCCAGGTCGGATTTGAGGTGTGAAATATATCAGATTGGATGAAACTACAACCTATTATTGAACTCATGTTGCAAGATTACCATATACAGACCCGAAATTCTCGTCCAGGTGAGGTTTGAGGTGTGAAATATATCAGATTGGATGAAACTGCAACCTATTACTGAACTCATGTTGCAAGATTACCATATACAGACCCGAAATTCTCGTCCAGGTGAGGTTTGAGGTGTGAAATATATCAGATTGGATGAAACTGCAACCTATTACGGAACTCAGGTTGCAAGATTACCATATACAGACCCGATGTTCTCGTCCAGGTGAGGTTTGAGGTGTGAAATATATCAGATTGGACGAAACTGCAACCTATTACCGAACTCATGTTGCAAGATTACCATATACAGACCCGATGTTCCCGTCCAGGTGGGATTTGAGGTATGAAATATATCAGATTGGATGAAACTGCAACCTATTACTGAACTCATGTTGCAAGATTACCATATACATACCCGATGTTCTCGTCCACGTGGGATTTGAGGTGTGAAATATATCATCTTGAATGAAACTGAAACCTATTATTGAACTCAGGTTGCAAGATTACCATATAGAGACTCGAAGTTCTCGTCCACGTGGGATTTGAAGTGTGAAATATATCAGATTAGATGAAACTGCAACCTATTACCGAACTCATGTTGCAAGATTACCATATACAGACCCGATGTTCTCGTCCAGGTGGGATTTGAGGTGTGAAATATATCAGATTGGATGAAACTACAACCTATACCG
>NC_039358.1:212067704-212068527 GCF_003573695.1 Papaver somniferum
TTGGATTAAACTGCAACCTATTACTGAACTCAGGTTGCAAGATTACCATATACAGACCCGATGTTCTCGTCCAGGTGAGGTTTGAGGTGTGAAATATATCAGATTGGACGAAACTGCAACCTATTACGGAACTCAGGTTGCAAGATTACCATATACAGACCCGATGTTCTCGTCCAGGTGAGGTTTGAGGTGTGAAATATATCAGATTGGACGAAACTGCAACCTATTACCGAACTCATGTTGCAAGATTACCATATACAGACCCGATGTTCTCGTCCAGGTGGGATTTGAGGTGTGAAATATATCAGATTGGATGAAACCGTAACCTATTACTGAACTCATGTTGCAAGATTACCATATACATACCCGATGTTCTCGTCCAGGTGGGATTTGAGGTGTGAAATATATCAGATTGAATGAAACTGAAACCTATTATTGAACTCAGGTTGCAAGATTACCATATAGAGACTCGATGTTCTCGTCCACGTGGGATTTGAAGTGTGAAATATATCAGATTGGATGAAACTGCAACCTATTACCGAACTCATGTTGCAAGATTACCATACACAGACCCGATGTTCTCATCCAGATGAGGTTTGAGGTGTGAAATATATCAGATTGGATGAAACTGCAACTTATTATTGAACTCAGGTTGCAAGATTACCATATACAATCTCGATGTTCTCGTCCACATGGGATTTGAGGTGTGAAATAAGATTGGATGAAACTGCAACTTATTACTGAACTCATGTTGCAAGATTACCATATACATACCCGATGTTCTCGTCCAGGTGGGATTTGAGGTGTGAAATATATCAGATTG